>NC_137802.1:9686561-9734919 GCF_963383645.1 Muscardinus avellanarius | reverse complement strand
CTAGGGAAGCAATACACACAACAGTGGGCATCTGCTCTCTGACTTGTTTACATTTTTGCTTATTCACAGAACATATCCCAATGTTGATGGGGGAGGACATTCTTACTAGACCACAAGAGCTTCCCTGCATCACAGCACAGAATATCAAAGTCTTTTCTGGTATCAAGATTTGCCCTACATTCTGAACTGCAAATTCTTCTAGAAACAGCTCTAGCTTTCCTGAAGTCTTAAAATCAATATGGCGAAGATGAAGAGAACCAAAACGCCACATGGATTCTACAACATTAACTACAAAAAGGATTAACTGGACAGTTGACAAGTTTTTTCTGTACAGTGCTAGATTGTAGTATTTTCGGTTTTGTTACCTTTTTTTTTTTTGGTACTAGCTATTGAACTCAGGGACAGTCTACCTCTGAGCTACCACCTCTAGTGAACCTCTCTTTCAAAATAAGAAATAAAATAGGTTTGGTTTTGTAGCTCAGAGGCAGAATGACCCTAGGTTCAATACCCAGCACAGAAGAAGAAGAAGAAGAAGAAGAAGAAGAAGAAGAAGAAGAAGAAGAAGAAGAAGAAGAAGAAGAAGAAGAAGGAGGAGGAGGAGGAGGAGGAGGAGGAGGAGGAGGAGGAGGAGGAGGAGGAAGAGGAGGAGGAGGAGGAGGGAAGGAGGAGGGAGAGGAAGAGGAAGAAGGAGAAGGAGGAAGAGGAAGAAGGAGGAGAGGAAAAGGAAGAAGGAGGAGGAGGAAGAGGGAGAAGGAGAAGGAGGAGAGAAGGAAGAAGAAGAGGAGAAGGAAGAGGAATAGGAAGAGGAAGAAGAAGAGGAAAAGATGGAGGAGGAGGAGGAGGAGGAGGAAGAGGAAGAGGAAGAGGAGAAAAGAAAGAAATGCCATTCCTTATCCAGGCAAACATTTCTGCCTCTTAATGAGTCTTAAACCTGGAATCCTCCTGTCTCACCCTCTCAAGTACTGGTGTTACAAGCGTGCACCACTGTGCCAATCTGGCACTGCTTATCTTCTTTTTCTTTTATTTTTGTGGCACTGGGGATGGAACCCATAGGCATTCCACCTCTGAGCTACATTCCCAGCCTTATTTTTTATTTTTTTTTAATTCTGAAACAAGGTCTTATTAAGTTGCAGAGGGCCTCACTAGACAGCTGAGGCTTTCCACAAACCCTCTATCCTCCTGTCTCAGCCTCTCAAATACTAGAATTACAAGCCTGCACCACCATGCCTGGCAGCATTTCTTATTTTCTTTCTTTAAATTATTTTATTGGTGTGTTGTAGTCATACATCTTAATGGGATAAGAGACTTGTGGAGACTTACATGCACACATCATCCAATTTGGTGGTTGCGCACTTGCCTAGCATTTCTTATTTTCAAAGAGGAATAAGAGTGAGTTGGTCTGGTCCTTCCACTGCAATTCATTCATGTTTCGGGGCCACACTGATCTGTGTCACCACCCTCTGACGCCACCACCTTCAGCTTTGTACCACCATTGCTTTTCTGCATCTCGGCCTTTCATTCTTTAGAGAAAGGAACCACCACACCAATTTCCCCATCTTTGCCTTCGATGCCCTCCAAAGAGAAAATGCTCAACATTATTTTTACAATAACTCCAGATCAGAGACGAGGAAGCGTGCGCGTCCTGGACATAATTTCCTGAGTACAAGGCTGTTTTCTTGGCAAGCCTTGGCTTTCTGATGAATTGAAACCCATCTCCATTTAGGAGATGAGCTGGCAAAATGCTGATTGGCTGTGCGCGTGGACGAGTATGAGATATGGCCGGCAGCGGTGATGCTTTCTGAGAGTCTGTAATCAGCGGATGAATGGAGATGACTGATTTCCCCAAATCCAGCTGGGTTCGCGTTCAAGATAAATGGCCAGGCGAGGTGAGATTTCATGATGAATGCACTGGGATTAGGACTGCGAGGCGTGATGGGGACAGGCTTTCTCTTCCTGACACTCAACATCATTACTCTTGGTGAACGTCTGCCACGATTCATCACTGCACCCCTGTGTTTTTCTCAGATGACATTATTTGGATCTCAAGTTGAGCACTAATTTTAGTCTCTTTTATTACTCAGAGACATATAAAAATCTGTTTTTCTACCAGGTCACAACAATCTCAAGAGCAGGAACTGTTTTGATTAATTTTTTTTTGGGGGGGGATGGTACTGGGGATGGAATCCTTCTACCTCCGGGCTACACTCCCAGCCCTACTTTTATATTTTATTTGGAAACAGGGTCTCTTAAGCCAACCTGCACGATCCTCCTGTCTCCGCCTCCCAAGTGTGGGGATTACAAGCGTGCGCCACCACGCCCGGCGACCGATTTTTTGTTGTTGTTGTTGCATAGCAGTGAGAATTCCAAATTTTCTACGAATGCACTGGTTTGGAAAGTGGCAATCTAAGATCCGACAGCATGAGAAAAAGATCTGTAACCTGGGTGTACATGGCAGACTCATTTTCACTTAGAGTTTACATTCAGTTAGGTAGCATTAGGTGGTAGAGATGATGAATAGCAAATCTTTGGTAAACCACCCCTTGGCACCAACAGAGTCCCTAAGGTGGCAGCAAGAAGCAGAGAAAGCAAGAGGAGGGGAATAGGATCTAAAACGTCCTCAAGATCATGCCCCGCTGACACGCCTCCCCAGCCATGCCCCCCAGCTGAACCTTCCTGCACTGGGAAACCATGCTCTCTGTACATGAGCTTGGGGATGGGGCCATTTGCAACCCAAGCTATAACATCGAAAAGCAACTTTCTCTTGTGAAGAATTGCTGATTCAGTTCAGTTATGTACGAGGCGCCTTAGGGACTCCGTGGCTGAACTTGGAAGACATATTGTGGTGAGTTCTGATGCCTGTGTCCTTTTAAGGATGGTGGATTCTGCTTACAAGGACCTGGCTTTGGAGTTGCTGTGAGTGGGTATACAGCTTAGGACCAGGTATTGAGACACAGCTGAGATACTTAGCATACTAGAAGGAAGAAATGAAGGGTCAGGCTGTGGACTACACTATGTCACCCCTGGATTCAGATTGACGCCCTCTCAGTGGGACTGTATTGAGAGATAGATTATGTAGGAGGCAAGAAAGAGTCACTGAGGTTATAAGGAGGGGTCCTTGATCTGATAAGATTAGTGTCCTTATAAGAAGAGAAATCAAAATACATGAATGGGTCAAAAGAAAGAGCTCCCATGCCCCCTACAAAACACACACACACACACACACACACACACACACACACACACACACAAGCTGGGCGTGGTGGCACACGCTTGGAATCCTAGTACTTGGGAGGCTGAGACAGGAGGATCACAGGTTTGAGGACAGCCTCAGCAAGAGTGGGACTCTCATCAACTTAGCAAGATCCTGTTTCCAAATAAGAAATAAAATTGGTCTGGGGGCGTAGCTCAGAAGTAGAATGCCTCTGGGTTCGGTTCTCAGTAACACACACACACACACACACACACACACACACACATCTATCCTCTGCTGACACTACTGAAAAATTAATGTTGGAGAACACAAATATCTTGCTTTTTGGTACTGGAAAATGAACTCAGGGTCATTCAACCTCCAAGATACACCTCCAGCCCTTTTGATGTTTTATTAGGAAATGAGCTCTCAGTAAGTTGCTAAGAGTCTCACTAAGTTGCTGAGGCTAGCCTCGAACCTGCAATCCTCCTGTCTCAGCCTCCCAAGTACTGGAATTACAGATAATGCATCACTCTGGCTGGCCGAGAGCAGAAATATCTTGAGGGCATTTAAATCTATCTCCTGTGAGGTGTATGATGCAATCTTCTGCTGCAAATATAGTCACCTGAAGGACAAAATTTTGTGCTACCAGTCTGAATGGGATGAGCTGACGCAGAGAAGCAGCTTTTTAGCCAAGGGCTACATTTCCTCGTTTCCTTGAATCGAGCTGGGTCCACCTGGCTAATTTTTGCCAAGAGACTGTGGATGAAGTAAGAAGTTTTGACCTTTAGGGAAGAAGAGGTTAAGTACTAGATGTGCAATCTTCTCCATCAGGGGCTGAAAAAAGATTTTTTTCAAAAGGCAGGTAATGAACATTGGCAGCCTTCTCGGGCTTTAGAGTCTCTATTGCAGCTACACAACGCTTCCATCTTAGCCCAAAAGGCTGCACAGCAAAGAACACATGCGAACAGATGAACATGGCCGTGTTTCAATATAACTTTATTTATGGACACTGAAAACTGAATTTCCTATAGTTTTTACCTGCCCCAAGCCATTATTCCATTTTGCATTTTTTTAACCACTGAGAAATGCAAAGATCATCATTAGCCTGGAAGCCATACAGAAATTGGTGGTGGCCGGGTTTGGTCCATTAGCTTTAATGTGCAGACCCGCTCTAGGCTCCATCTTCTGTCATGTTTTATCATATTATCTGGACACAGAAAACTCAGTGCAAGACATTGAGGACCCAGGCACAGTAGACTGACAAGACAGAGGGAAAAACCAAGAAAGAAGATCTTTGCCAGGTATGGTGGCACACATCTGTAATCCCAGTACTTGGGAGACTGAGACAGGACGATCTCAGGTTCAATGCCAGCCTCAGCAATTTGGTAAGATTCTTGGCGAATGTTCCAAAAACCTGCTGGACATTCTGTAAGAAGTGTAGAAAACAGCCCCACAAAGAGACACAGTGCAAGAAGGGAAAGTGTTTCTTGTATGCACAGGGAAAACAGGTTTATAACAGAAGGCAGAGTGGCTACGGTGAACAGACTAAGCCAATTTTCTGGGAAAAGGCTGAAACTACAAAGAAGATTGTGTTGAGACTTGAGTGTGTTGGGCCCAACTGCACATCAAAAAGAATTCTGGCTATTAAAAGGTTCAAGCATTTTGAACTGGAAAGAGATAAGAAGACAACGGGCCAAGGGATCCAGTTCTAAGCTTCGTCTTTTATTTTGTTATGAAGACAATAAAATTGTGGTTATGATAAAAAAAATTGGCAAGATTCTGTTACTGAATAAGGAATAAAATCAGGCTGGGGATTTTTAACTCAGAGGTAGATGCCCTTGGAATCAACCTCCAGTACCATAAAGGAAAGAAGAAAGAAGAAAGGAGAAAGAAGAAAGAAAGAAAGAAAAGAAAGAGATGAAGGAAGAGGAAGGAAGGAAGGAAGGAAGGGAGAGAGAGAAAGAAAGAAAGATGAAGGAAGAGGAAGGAAGGATGGAAGGAAGGAAGGAAGAGGAGGAGGAGGAGGGAGAAGAAGAAGAAGAAGAAGAAGAAGAAGAAGAAGAAGGAGGAGGAGGAGGAGGAGGAGGAGGAGGAGGAGGAGGAGGAGGAGGAGGAGGAGGAGGAGGAGGAAGGAGGAGGAGGAGGAGGAGAAGGAGAAGAATGAGAATAGGAGGAGGAGGAGGAAGAAGGAGAAGAAAGAAAAAAGGAGGGGGAGGAGGGGGAAGATCTTTTATGTATAATTTTATTATTGCACTATAGTCTCAAATTACAATGTAATTTCATAGTGATAGTGACATACATGCACACAGCTCTTGGCGAGCTGAAGAAGATATTTAAGTGGGCAAGAAGTAAGCTTTTATTTTCTTAAGCTAGAGACATGGCGTAATTACAAGAGCTGATGGTGCCCATCCTAATAGCACCCCATCTCTGGCCCCAGAGAAAGGTTCAATAACTTCTACTTTGTTCACTAGACTCTGGGGGCTGAGAAAAGGCAGACAAGAGGCTAGTAGATATCTAGGCTGTGTAGAGTTTATTTTAGTTACTTTCTACATCAATGTATTCTTGAGATAATTGAAGGTCTTTGGAAATGAGAAGCCCTGGCTTGGACTGCGTTCAAAGGGTTTTTTCTTCTATTTTCATATAATAGCCAAGGAACATGTAGTAACACCTCATTTATCCACTCCGATCCCCCATCTCCTTAACTACCTGATGCATTTTTTGCAGTAGTCTTTTAGAACTTATTCTATTTTTTTCCCCCTCAATGTTTCCACCTATGTCCCTATCTCTCCCTCCACAAGCTGACAGGATACAGGGTTTTCCATAAATCTGGGTCTGTCTTTCCTAATCAGCTCCTCCCTTCATCAGTCGGCAGTCTCCTCATTCCTGAAAACTAAGTCGGCCTTAGTATCAAATCTTTCCTTCTTTCTTCCTTTTTTCTCTTACCAAAGGAAGAGGCTCTTTCCCCCCTAGACAAGTGGATTTCATTCCCTCTCCTTTCACTTTCCTCTCTCAATAGCACCTTTCACCTTGTGCTTCCACTTGATTCTTCTGCCTTCAACGATGCTATGATCTTTCCTAGCCTTTGAAGTGGAAAAACTGATTCTTTCAACTCGACTACTCAATGTTATCGCTTCTCTTTCTTCACCAGGAAGATCTGCGAGCCAGCGCATGGTACCCAAATTCTCTTCCTCATGCACGCTGTCACCTCTCACAGTCGATGACCACTGTAACAGCTCCAGAGGTCACCAAGGGCATCTCTGCTGGAAAATCAGTCATCTTTCTCAAGTCCTCATCTACTAGACATTCTGCAGTCTTTGATTCCTTAGAACACCACATGACCTACGTCAGGGACAGTCTACCTTGTTATCTATACCCTCGAAGCCTGGCTGACAAGTGTCATTAGCCCTTGGTCCTGCGTATTCCTCAGTAGAGGACCCAGGTGGTTTAGACATTAAATTGAGTGTTGATTTGTGCAAGAGAAAAGTCTGTGCTGATTGCTAGAGCTGCTATCCAGTGTACGCTCTGTGAATTTAAGTGATTGGGACATTTAGTTACCTCTGACAAAGCCAGCCACTGCGGGAAGCAGGTAAAAAGAAGCCAGAAATATAAAGAAAAGAAGGAAGGCATTTATGAATATTGCCTCTGTGGTACCATGTGCACAGAACTAGAGTGAATCAAATAAAATCACCAAGAGTTGACAGTTTTGAACTACAAAGATGGCGATGTCCTATGTGACTTAACTGTTTGGTTTTTTTTTTTTTTTTTTTTTTTTTTTTTTTTTTTTTGGTGGTACTGGGGTTCCTGGAAGCCCTTCTACCTCCGGGCTACACTCCCAGACCTATTCTTACGTTTTTATTTGGAAACAGGGTCTCCTAAGCCAGCGCGCGCGACTGACTTCGAACCTGCGTGATCCTCCTGTCTCTGCCTCCCAAGCGCGGGGATTACAAGCGTGCGCCACCACGCCCGGCTTAACTGGTTTTTTTTTTTTTTTTTTTCCTACTGCCAGTGTTTAAAGCTCTGGAACTTATTCCTATTTTATTTCCAGAGCTTGGGATTGAGTCAACATACAATGAACTGAACTGGAAGTCACTTGGAAATCACTGACTGTGTCTCAGGAAATATGAACTCAATGCCAGCTGTGCAACAACAGTGGATGTCAACTTAGGTAAGACACCTCTGATCTGTGTCAGCATCTCATCTGCAAAATGGGGAAGGTTTCTGCATTGTCTCCTTCAAATAGTTGTTGCAAAGATAAGGATCAAATATCATTGTATATAGCTGGGCATGATGGTGCCAGTAATCTCAGTAGTTGGGAGGCTGAGACAGGAGGATTGCAGGTTTGTGGCCAGCCTCAGCTACTTAGTGGGGCCCCTCTAGAATTTAGTGAGACCCTGTTCCAAAATAAAAAATATATAAATATATATATTTCAAAATAAAAGAATATATAAATAAATATATATAAATAGAGCTGGGGGTTTTCTCAGAGGTAGAATGTCCCTGGGTTAAATCTCCAGTTACACACACACACACACACACACACACACACACACACACACACACCATTTTATATACGGCAGCATTGTATCTATTAAAAGCTATGGATTTTCATCTAAATTATAATTGAGATTCAAGCACTTATAGATACTATACAGGTGAACTAACATGGATTTTATGAAATAAAACTACCAGTGTGGCCTGCCTAGATTTTCCTATTTTACAGAAAATAAAAGAAAACTTGGAAGGGACTATACCTAGCCATGATGTCTCTCTGCTCCTAGAACCCGAGGCTTGTGCTTACACCTCTTTATTTCCTCAGCCATTAATCTACTAAATGGACACACTCTTTAAGTAAGGAACTTAAAAATCTGTAATCAGGCATGGTGACACACTTTTGTAATCCCAGTTCTTGGGAGGCTGAGATAGAAGGATCACAGGCTTGAGAAAAGCCTTAGCAAATAGTGAGACTCTCATCAACCCTGTTTCCAAATAAAAATAAGATAGGAGCCAGGCATGGTTGTGCATGCTTGTAATCCCAGCATTTGGGAGGCTGAGACAGGAGGATCACAGTTTGCGGACAGCCTCAGCTACTACTGAGTGAGGCCTTTTGCAACTCAGTGAGACCCCGTTTCAAAATAAAGAATAAAAAAATAGGGCTGGCGATGTAGCACAGAGGTAGAATGCCCCGAGTTCCATCCCTAGTACCGCAAAAAAGGGGGGGGGGGCTGTGGGTGTAGCTTGGAAGTAGAGTGCCCCAGGTTCAATCCCCAGTGCCACAAAATAAAATAAAATAAAAATTGTACCACTTCTATCCTAAACTGAGAACTGTTTGACCCTGAGAAGCTTATGTCCACAATTTTTGACAATGAAACGTTCCTTTAGTAGTTCCCTAGTGCTACGGAGTCTTCTAAATACCACTGGGATCTTTGCTTACGTCTTTTACCCACCACAGCACAGAGCAATTCCGACCTCCAGTTTACAAAGGGTCTCCTGGAGCCAAGTGTGGTGGTGCACGCTTGTAATCTCAGCATCTGGGAGGCTGAGACAGGAGGATCACAGTTCATGGACAGCCTCAGCTACTGCTTAGTGAGACCCTTTGCTACTCAGTGAGAAAATAAAAAATAGGGCTGGGAGTGTAGCTCGGAGGTAGAATGCCCCTGGATCCCCAATACCCCCCCCCCAAAAAAAAAGAAAAAGAAAAATCTCCTGGACCCTCTCTTGCCTAATGAAATGCTTTTGACTCAATTCCAAGGAATTCTCCTTCACCTTCATTTTATTAAAACCATTTTATCATATTACAACCTTTCAGGATGACATGAGCTCTAACAGGGAAATAAATAGAACCAATCTATTTTATATCATCAAAGATCTTAAGTGATGAATATATGAAATACCAATTCCTTTTTTTCTTCCTGTTCATCATTGTACAGCAGGATTATTGAAGCTAATTGAAGGCCTGCTTCATTTTTCTGCTATTGATGTGGGTTTTAGCTAGAATGAAATGAAAGATACAATGGGAGATTACTTTTACAAATTAAACCAATGTATCTTACTGAGTTCTATTTCCAGAAATGTGACCTTATTACACTTCATAATTAAAAATGAGAGCAATAAAGACACGCTAGCCAACACCCCTTCTAATAATGCCTGCTGGATTTGAATTAAGTTTGGGCTTGGCCATCACAACTTCACAAGGTATCCCATGGGGAACTGTGATGGAAAGGTTCCCATTGTACCAACCATTCCTGGCCATTTCAAAGGAGAGGGCTGCCCTGTGTGTTCCTAGTAAACAAAAGGTTCTTGAGGATTCTTATTCATGCTTAAAAAAAAAAACTAAGAAAATAGGATTCTCAATATGTCTGCCTCGAAGATAAGGGGAAAAAGAAATAAAAAGAAGGAAAATAGGATTCTCAATATGTCTGCCTCAAAGATAAGGGGAAAAAGAAATTGAAGGAAGGAAGAAGAGAAGGAGAGGAAGGCAGGCGGGCTTGCAATCCTGGTTCATTTTAAAGAAGAAGAATGGGTAGGGAAACAGAGAAAAAGACCCGAAGGGCAAGAGCATAGGCAAGCTGATGCAGGGACAGGCTGACTAGCCAAAGCTGCCACAGTAAAACTGAGAACACCGTGGACAGTCTGAAAGCAGGACAACAACGTTGTGCTGTGAAGTCTGAGAAAATGTCAGAAGCTTTGAGAGCTTCAGGACGAAGCTGAGGTCTAGCAGGGCAGGGCTAATTGGATTAATAAAAAGACTCGAATGCAAAGCAAGAATTAGGTTGTTTAAATTTGCCTGCAAAACAGGGGAATGGTAAACCCCTGACTCTAGAGTGTGCGAAGGCATGCTTTCCCTTGTGTTAAAATCCTGACGATTATAGTAATAATAAGTTTTAATATGGGTGCCTTGAAGGTGCAGATCTAAGAGGGCTGGCATGAGCCCCTTATAGATATGGAAAGACCTTGGGTATTTAGAAATCAAATGCTGTGGTTCCAAATCACTTCTCTTCTCTGGAGTCCCACTGGTTACATCTCTGTGTTTATCTCCATCCACTTTTGCTCTCCTTCTGTAATCTCTCCAAGTAAGTGTAGTTAAAATGCTTTCCATTCTCTATATCTCATTGGACACGATCCCAGGCAATGTAAATTTCACATACTCTAGAGTCTCCAAGACAAAGCTGCACTCGAGAATCTCAAATCTCTTGCACCTTCCTTGGTTTGCATCACAGCACAGAATACCCTGGGCATGTTTTTAAACTGCAAACAGCGATCTGGGACCTTGGAGATGGGTAAGATTTGGGGTATCATCTCATTCAATCTCCAGTGTCCCACTCACAAAGGCGTGTTGTCCTTTGGAGTAGACAATGTGAGTAGATGATATCAGTGGGTAAGTCTGATTGTCTGTGTTTTTCACCTGACCTATCTGTGAACTGTCAGCTCCAGCAAGATTTTGAAACTGTCTCGCATCTGAAAAACATGCATACAGTAGTTCCCACCCTATTTGTTCATAGTTTTGCTGTCTGTAGTTTCAACTTCTCAATGTCAGCTGTGATCTGAATATATTAAATGGAACATCCAAAGTAAACAATTCAAAAGTTTAAAATGGCATGCCATTCTACGTAGTGTGATAAGATTCCACTGTCCGGATCCATCCCATTCTATGTGTAATTCCTTTGTTTAGTGTATCCACCCTGTATATACTACCCACCCATGAGTTATTTAGTAGCCATCTTAGTTTTCAGAATATCCATTACAATATCATAGGACCTGTGTTCAAGTCACTCTTATTTTATTTAATGAGGGCCTAATCTATTATTCCATTAAAAATTTTCAACTAGCTGGGCATGGTGGCATATTCTTGTAATCCCTGCATTTGGGAGGCTGAGACAGGAAGATCACCGTTCATGGCCAGCCTCAGTTACTTAGTGAGGCCCTTTGCAACACCGTGAGACCCTATTTCAAAATAAACAACAAAAAATAAGGCTGGGGGTATAGCTCGGTACTGGGTTCCATCCCCAGTACCGCAAAAAAAAAAAAATTCACTAGTAGTTATTAATTTCCGACTGTGCCTTATTTAAAAAATTAAGCTTTATCATAGGTTTCTGTGTATAGGGAAGAATGTAGTAAATGTAGAATCCAATGCAATCTACAATCTCAGGCATCTACTGGGGGCCTTGGAATATACCCCAAAATGATAAGGGGGGTAGCTCTATTAACAGTTCCTACTTCATGCAAGTGTTTTGAGAATTAGATGAAATGATCCATGTGAAATATGCCAAGCTTCAGGCTTGACAAATGAGTAGTCGATGACTGGAGATATTAACACTGAGGCTAAAGCCTCCGATTTCTACTGATACTCCTTCTCGTGTCCTTAGTCTGTTTGCTCAGCATCTTTTCCCAAAGCATGCCTCCTTTCTCTACCATTTTTTTTAAATTTTTTATTGGTGCACTGTATTCATACATCATAGTGGGATACAAAAAGAGTTGTGTAGACATACATGCACACATCGCCAGTCAGCCCCCACCCGATCCCCACCCCATTCTCTCCCATGCTTGGCTTATTGTTTGACATCTAGTATTATAGCAATTTATCCAAAATTAAAAATGATAATCTCACATAACAGTTTCATTTGTCTGATACCAAGCTTTTGATAACTTAAAGATAACATTTCAATATTTCTTTTTGCTTTCTTTCTTACCAGATAATATTTTTCTTTTTTTTTAGGTGAAACTATCATATATTTATATATTTATTTTTTTTAAAATCTATCCTAATATGGAATATGGACTCTAGATACCCAAAATGATCTCGAAAAAGAACAAAGTTAGAAGATGTATGTTTTCTGATTTCAAACACATAAAGCTACAATAATTGAAACAGTGTAGTACTGTTCTAAAGGCAGATATATAAACCATTGGAGCTAAATAAAAGCCTAGAGCTAAATTCTTCCATATATTGTCAAGTTATTTTTTACAAGGTTTCCACGAACATTTGGTGGAGGAAATAACAATCTTTTAACTAAATATTGTTGAAAAATTAAAATTACACGAAAAAGAATAAAATTGGACCCTTACCTAATCCCATATACAAATATTAACTCAAAATAGATAAAAGACCTAAATATAAATCTTAAGACTATAAACTTTTAGAAGAAAATCTGGGTCATCTTTCTCTACCATTTAAACAGTTGCAGGTTAACAGTTGTCATGTGTATGTGATGGTACTTGAACTTACCCACTTCTGCCCTCCATGATAATTTATATTTCAAGAGTTCTTTGTGTATGAACCCAAGCTCAATCAACAAGTCCCTTCTATGTAAATTGAAGGATAATTGCCAATCAATTCAGAATTCTCCTGGATGTCTGAACCAATAACATAGAAAATATGAGCCATGTCATTGGATATCTTTTGCCATGTAGAAAACAGAGAAATGTGGTCTGTGGCAGTAGTTCTCAACCTTTAGTGAACACCATCATCACCAGGAGGGCTCATTAAAACAGGTGTCCCTGGCTTACACACTTTTTTCCAAGTTAGCAAGACTGGGACAGAAGTTGAGAATTAGCATTTCTTTCTTTCTTTTTTTAATTTTTGCAGTGCTAGGGGTGGAATCTAGGGGCATTTTGCCTTCGAGATATCCCCCAAGCCCTATTTTTTTATTCTATATTTTGAAACAGGGTCTCACTGAGTTACAGAGGACCTTACTAAGTAGCTGAGGCTGGCAAAAACCACAATTACTCCTGTCTCAGCCTCCCGAATGCTGGGATTTTAAGTGTGTGCCACCACACCCAGCTAGCATTTCTAACAAGTTGAAAGGTACTTGTTATATTGATAACTGCTAGACATTGTACTGCTGACATTGATACTGCTTGTATGGGTCCTATGCCGTGGAAACCACTAGACTATACTGAGAGAGCAGAGTAAAACCAAGATATACAAAAAAATTAAAGATCACTAGCTTGCTAGATAATAGGTAGACAGATAAGAGGTAGGTAGGTAGATTATAGGTAGGTAGGTAGGTAGATTATATGTGGACAGCAGATGATAGGTAGGAAAAAAGATGAAAGTTATATAGATAAATGGTAGATAGGCATGTAGATAAATAGATAATAAGAAATTACATGTATAGACAGATACATAGATGATACGTAAATACATAGATGATAGGTAGGGAGATTGATTAATTGTGGGTATATATGTAGATAGATAAAGGTAGGTGGGTAAACAGATAAGTTACATGTAGAGAGGTAATAGGTTGATGAATACATGGGTAGGTAGCTAGATAGCTACATACATAGATTATTGTTAACTAGATACATAAATGATAGGTGGGTATATTGATATATAGATGATAGGTAGGTAAATAGATGATAGGTATATATGATAGATTATAAGTACATACGATAGCTAGATGATAAATAGATGGCAGATGATGGATAGTGAGATGGTAAATAGATGATAGGTATATATGATAGATTATAAGTACATACGATAGCTAGATGATAAATAGATGGCAGATGATGGATAGTGAGATGGATAATAGGTAGATATATGTGGGTTTGGATGTAGACAGATAGATAAACATATTCTGGCTTTCCCAGAGAGATTTAACCTTTTCCTGAGTCTCAGCTGCATCTGTCCTCAATTTCCTGAAATAACTCAGGATATAAAGTTCCTTCTTGCTTAAACTAATCTATTAGTCTAATTAATGCTACTGTAACAAAATACCACAGATGGGATCATTCATAATGAACATAAATGAGTTTGGCTCATGGTTCTAGAGCCCAAGAGGTATAAAAGTATGTCATGACCACCCAACAAGGACCTTCATGGTGTTTGAAGCCCTGAGGGAAGATGGATGGTCAGTAGAGCACATGCATCTATTCTCTTATATTTTTGTTCTGTCCACACCCCCAGGTGACAGGACGATGCCCACTCATGTTAAGGAGATCCACCCTGCTCAGCCCAACAGCTTGCATGCCAAGCTCCTCTGAAAACCCTCACAGCCTCTTCCAGAACTAATGTTTTAACCAATTTTCTAGGTCTTCCTTAATCCAGTTGAGTTGACACCTAAAGTTAACCTATCACAGCCAACTGGTGTTTTTTGCAACCCCAAGTATCACTGAAGAGTTTTTGGTAAGCAATGCAGTCTCTAATCTGAAAAAAAAATAATTGCTTATAATTCACTCCAGATTCCAAGAGAGCATCTAAATATTTACCTGCTATGGTAGATATTGAGATGTGATAGATACTGAACATCTCCTGAATAGTTCATGTATTAATATTCAGGGTTGATATAATTAAGACATGAGGGTTGTAGTCTCATGAGCATGTAAATCCACTGCAGTGAATTTACTGGGCAGTAACCTAGACAGGTGGGGTGTGGCTGGAGAAGGTGGGTCCCTGGTGGTTGGGCCTTAGGGTCTGTGCTTTTGTCATGAATAACCTTGCTTGTTTGTTCTCTTTGGCTTCTGGCCTCCGTGATGTGAGAGCAGAGCTTGGGTCTCTTCCTCTCTTTTTCTCAATACCATCCCCTGAGCGCCACAGACCTGGCCTAACATGGACTGAACACTGAAATCTCCAGGACTGTGAGCAAATAAATCACCCTTCCTCTAAGTTGTATGGTCAGTTGTTTTGGATTGCAGTACTGAGAATGCTGACCAAGACACTCCCCTATGTAGGAGAGAAAGGATCTCATCTTCACAATAAATGAGGGCATCAAAATGAAGATAAAAAGACTCTCCCTCCAGGTCAATGTCATAAATGTGTATAGCTGAGCAAGAGCTGAATAGATAAGGCTACAGCATGGGAGATTTGTAGACCCTGTGATTGCATCTGCAGCCAGGGCGAAGGACCACTACTGTCGCCTATCAGGAATAGAGGCTAATCAGGTGTGATGGAACATGCCCATTATCCCAGCACTTCGGATGCTGAGACAGGAGGATCCCAGGTTCAAGGTCAGCCTCAGCAGCTTATCAAAGCCCTCAGCCAGGTATCAAAGTCTTGTTTCAAAATAAAAAAAAAAATAAGCTGGGCTTGGTGGTACACTTTTCTAATCCCCGCGCTTGGGAGGTGGAGATAGGAGGATCACGCAGGTTCGAAGCCAGCTATGTTGGCTTAAGAGACCCTGTTTCCAAATAAAAATATAAAAAATAGGTCTGGGAGTGTAACCTGACCCCAGTATCACAATAAAATAAAATAAATAAAAAATAAAATAGGGCTGGGGTATTGCCACATTTGCAGAGCTACATTGCAGCCTGCAATGTGGAATAGGCCTGGACTACTGCAGCAAGACAAAGTAGATTTGAGCCTCAACCTTGCTATTACCAGCTGTGTGGCCTTGGGTAAGTTACTCAGCACTTCTGAGCTATGGTGATCTCACTTATTAAATGAACTGATAACAGTAACCACCTTATAAATCTATAATCCCAGTGATAGATAAGCTATAGAAAGCATCCTTATAATTTCTGAAATCTTTCTGGAAGGTTCAGGAAAATCACTATCATTAGTATTCGGGATCAGGGGAGGGAAGGCCAGCAAGATGACTGGTAATTAGAAATGGTTATAGAATAAATAGAACAGCTACAGCTGCGTGTCAAGTGAGGCAGACCAAGGGTTGACTGAGAATTTTATCATAATCCTTCCAGATCTTCATCAAACTCTCCTGCAGGGAGAGGCAAATGTAGGCCTCCAGTTTTTATAGTTTTTGATATATCACCAGATTCTTGTGGGTTGTTTTTTATTTTTTTCTGTTCCTTTCTTTCTGCTCAGTGACTTCAGAGTTTGGCCAGAGAGCAGGTAATCAAATCAAGCCTTATCTGGAGGAACCCCTGTCATACCCAGTTCCCCTTGCAAAGTCCCCAAACATGCCTCCAGGAAATGGCTCACCCACCATCTCTGCTCTTGAACTTGGCGGGAATAGCAGCAGGGGTGGCTCATAAGAATCCTTTCTGCTTCTTTGCCCCATTATGGCATCCTCATGGTGGGAAGGTCTCTGAGCCTCCTTGGCTTCATTACACCAGCTGAGACCTACCAGGTGAATGCAATTAGTCTGATCTTTAGAGTAACTTGCCAGGACTTTGTCAGTCAGAGAGTTGCTGTCCCTTTTCAGGAGAGGCCATCCAAAGCTGAATATAGCCTGGGATGTCATCTTGGTAGAGATGTCTCTGGAATCTCTCAGGGATACCACATCTTCCCTTTATAGGATCATTACTAGCGCAAATCTTCATTTTCTCAGAGTGGAGTTGATTTTGGAAAACCACTAAGAGTGACTCAGTGTGAGCTTCGGTGAGAAAAATGGCCATCGAGCAGTTTAATAGCCCTCTGGGTGATCAATCACATGTTGAATTAGAGATTGATTTTTTTTTTCTGGGCACAGCTCCTAAATTGATTTTTGAGAGAAATCAGAAATGCAGGCGGATGAGCGTTCCCAAATGTCCTTCCTTCCTGAGCAAACCAGAAGCAAATGAACACATGCTGAAGGCCCACCATGCTGAAGGTCCACCATGCTGAAGGCCTACCATGCTGAAGGTCTACCATCCTGAAGGTCTTCCATGCACTAATGCTCACCATATATAATCTTGTTGGAACTCTGCAATAATCCTATGATCAGAACTTTAAAGAAAGGAAACAGACACCCACAACAGTAACTTTTGCAACCTCCCATAGGAGGTAATGCATGGAAGAAAACAGATCAAAGTCAAAGCTACTTGACGCCCAAATGCTCAGAGACTAGGGCTTGCCTGGTGCACTGAACACTCAGCCAGGATTTTGACCCGCTTCTCTCTATAGCTACCCCTGCCTCCCCTCATTCTTCTCCTTATCTTCTCTGAACCTCAGCTTCCTCCCCAGAACTTCTCCACTCTTGAAAATATAGAGTCAGTGTGACTTTGCCAGAGAAAGTAAAATCTTCAAACAAATCCTAGTAAAAGAGAATTTTCAGGTCATCAAAATGGCAAGATATCCCTTCTTTTCTGAGAACTTACCCCAAACTAACAAGCAAACAATCAAAAAATCAAGAAAAATAGCCACACAAACACTTTCTCTGTGACTGAAAGACATCAGTCACCTAAAATGACAGTGTAGTCGATTCTTGCTATTTATGGTCGTTATGGTCAATAAAAGTCCTGCAAACTCTGTGCTTGGAAGATCGAGATAGGGAGACCACAGGTTCTAGGACAGCCTCAGCAACTTAATGAGATCATCTTTTAATATAAGATATAAAATGAGGTAGGGGTGGAGCTTGGTGGTAGAATGCTTCTAGGTTCAATTCTCAGTAACACACACACACACACACACACACACACACGCTAAAAAAGAATTAGCAAATGCTGAACAACTGAGAACAGTGTCACACCCTATGTGTGCTATGTTTTTTTTTCTATACACGCACACCTATGATGAAGTTTAATTAAGTAGGCATAGTAAGAGATTAACAACAACAATAATAAAAGAGAACAATTATAACAATATGCTATAGCAAAAATCTATTTCAAAGGTGAATTACTTACTTCCATAATTTTCTATTAAATATTTTTTCAGAACCCAGTTGACCTCAGGGTTAAGGTTAGGAAATGCTGAACAACTGACACTTCAGAATGCAAAACAGAGCTGGGTGTGGTGGTGCACACCTATATATTCAGTACTTGGGAGGCTGAAACAAGAGAATTGCAGTTTCAAGGCCAGCCTCAGAAACTTAGTGAGGTTCTGAGCAACTTAATGAGAGCCTGTTTCCAAATAAAAAATAAAATAGGGATGGATGTGTAGCTTGAAGGTAGAATTTCCCTAGATCCAACCCTAGTATCACACATGCACACACACACATGCACACTCACACACCTGTACTCACACAAGAAAGCAAAACTAAGGATCAGAGGGACCTACTGTAGCCTTGCAATAGATAATAAAATGTGTTGAAAAAACTGTGACAGCTCTAACATACTATTCTGGAACAAACTTTATGGTTTATAACTAAAAGTAAAGAGCAAAGCCCAAAAGGGGAAGATAGAAGCCAAGCATGGTGGCGCACGCTTGTAATCCCAGCATTCGGGAGGCTGAGACTGGAGGATCGCAGTTCGCGGACAGCCTCAGCTACTTAGTGAGGCCCTTTGCAACTCAATGAGACCCTGTTTTAGAATAAAGAATAGCCGGCGGTGGCGCACACTTGTAATTCCCATGCTCGGGAGGCGGATCACGCAGGTTCAAAGCCAGCCACACTGGCTTAAGAGACCCTGTTTCCAAATAAAAATATAAAATAGGTCTGGGAGTGTAGCCTAGAGGTAGAAGGGCTTCCAGGAACCCCAGTACCACAAAGAAAGGAAGAAAGAAAGAAGGAAAGAAAGAAGGAAGGAAGGAAAGAAAGAAAGAAAGAAAGAAAGAAAGAAAGAAAGAAAGAAAGAAAGAAAGAAAGAAAGAAAGAAAATATATATATATAGGGCTGGGTTAGAATGCCCCTGGGTTCCATCCCTAGTACTGCAAAAAAAAGGGAAGATGGGTTTAATATACTGCCATTTATCTCTGCCAAAATAATGCACATGTATATCAAAATACCTATGTGTCCATCTGCATGTGTGGTACCCAACATATGGGCGAGAAACTCAAAGAGTGATGCCCACCTAGGCAGGGAGCGAGGATGTCTGGGAGAGGGATGGGGAAGGCGATATTCACAATCTGCCTTGTTGCAGATTTTAGATTTTGAATCTGTGAGTGCATAGTCTATGCAAAATATTTTAACTTCGAAAAGAAACTAACAAGCTAATGCATGTGTATCTATGTTCATAGCTGCACAATTCACCATTGCCAAAGTATGGAACCAGCCAAGATGTCTACCAACACATGAATGGATTACAAAACTGTGGGATACGTACACAATGGAATTTTACACAGTCATAAAGAAAAACACAATTACATTATTTACAGGGGAATGGATAGAAATGGAGGACATTGTGCTAAGTGAGATAGTGAGTCACAGAAAATAAGAAATCAGATGCTCTCCCTAATATGCAAAAGCTAGGGAGAAATGGATCGTAGAAGGAACTCTAGATGAAAAAAAAGAGATTCTACAGATGAGCAAATAAGGCAACCTGAGCGGATGGGAGGGGCCAAGAGGGAAATTCTTTTTTTTAAATTTTTATCGGTGCATTATATTCGTACATCATATTGGGTTAAAATCTTGTGTGTACAGACATGTACACATCACTGATTTTTTTTGTGTGTGTGGTACTGGTGTTCCTGGAAGCCCTTCTACCTCTGGGCTACACTCCCAGACCTATTTTTACATTTTTATTTGGAAAGAGGGTCTCCTAAGCCAGTGTGCGTGCAGCTGGCTTCAAACCTGCATGATCCTCCTGTCTCTGCCTCCCAAGCACGGGGATTACAAGCGTGCGCCACCACGCCCGGCCACATCACTGATTTAACCCCTACCCAATTCCCACCCCATTCCCTCCCCGTCCCTCCCTCCCTTTCTTGGCTTAGTGGTTGACTTCGATATGTTTAAGTACATTGTGTGTTTTAGAGATTTTCCTCTTTCCCCCTCCTTTCTCCTCCTTTAGGTTGCCTTGTTTGCTCCTCTATAGGATTTCCTTTTTCATCTAGAGTTCCTCCTATGAGGGAAATTCTTCAATGCACATGATGTTCTTTAACAAACATATCAAAGTCAATCACTAAGCCAAGCATGAGAAGGAGGGAGGGGGAGGGAATGGGGGCGGAAACACAAGGGGGAGGGGATCACAACCTGGTCTGTGAGTTGTTGTAAAGATAGAAATTTAGTAATAATTCGGCATCAGGATGACAATTTGTCAAGTCTCTCAATCCAAGTACTGCTTTTTTTTTTTTGAGGTGTAATAGGGGAGTGGATAGCAAAACTACAAACCCATTCTCTGTCGGTCCCTTCTTTCAGCCAGGGCTATTAGAGATCATTATCAGCCAAAGGAAGCACGGAGGGCTTATCATTGAGAGGCAGGACCAGGATAAAAATAAGAGAGGATGCACAGCTTTTGAAATCATACCTTTTTCCTTCTATTTCTGCTCTTCTGCTCTTGAACTTTGTGGCTTTGAGCAAACAGTGGCTTCGACCTCTTTTGAATAGTTTTTGGGAGGGTGCCAGTGTGTTTACAGTGGTACACACATAAGTGAGTACATGATAATAGATAGGTGTAGTTATGGACAAATTTAGAAATAGTGCATGATTTTTCTTACATGCAAAATCTTAAGTCAATCTCAGAGAAGTAGAGAATGGCAGTCCTCAGAGGTGTAGAAGAGAGGAGTGTGTGGCTATATAAAGAGGCATAAGTGCTATAATTTGGACCTGAAATGTTTCCTAAAGGTTCAAGTGTTTAAGGCTTGGTGTCTAGTTTGATGCTGTTGGGAGGTGGTGGAACCTTTAAGAGGTGGGGCCTAGTGGGAAGTCTTCTGGTCATTGGGTGTGTGCCTCAAAAAATAATAATAATATTTGACCAAATATCTGGGCACCTGTAGCCAAGTCAAGTTGACACATAACATTAACCATATGCAAGGTTATATAATTGAACATGGATCAAACTCAAAAAGCAAGCATAATTGAGAGTCTGGTGTGGGATAGGAAAAACCTACTAGAGCACAGATTCATGTAGGTCTTAACAGCATGAACTTCAAAGTAGGCAAAAAGGCATCATTGATGATGATGGGGTAGAGGAGGTGTGCAGGTAAGCTCTGAAATGCACACTATAAAATGTTAAGAGTCTCATGGGGAATCCTGCTAGAGCCAGGTAGCACTGGGAAAGAAAGCAGGATTATTTTGATTCATCTTTTGTCCAAGTAAAATGCACATCTCTATTGAGATACCAGTGCAAAAGTTCCTGAACATGAAGCTGGGCTCTTGTAGATGCTGACATTAGATGCTCATATTCATAGGAGTAAAATGTGGTTCTCTTGATATGATAGTGCTGACTTCCCACCTCCAGTCCTGATCCAGGGATGCTGAGTTCCCCCCTTAGAGTGGGATGGCCAAATTCTTCCAGTGAGTTCCAGACAGGGGCTGAAGATATAGTAATAATTCAACATAGTGATGATGATTTGTAAAACCACGGAACCAAAAGATACTACCTGGGACAATGGGTCTCAATTTTGGGTGCACATTCAGATCACTCTAGAAGCTTTCAAAGCATGCCAAAACCAAAGCTCCACACCAAAGAATTCTAATTCCCTTATTTTGGGCCCAGGGATGACTGTTTATCACACTGATAGGAACCTCCTAATAGAAAGGAAGCATTTCATAATAAACAGGAAGAAGATAGTAACTGCAGTGATATCCCTGAGAACACATGAGGAGATGGAATTCAGACAGTAAGAAGACTACTTGGCCTTTGGTAGGAGCCACACGCCCTCTGCCTTCAGACCAAGATGTAAAATAGATTCATACTACCTGTCAAGGCAATTTAGTAAATTTCATGATAGGAAAATGAGACAACTTCTACTGGATGTCTTCTATAAATAAATATTATTTTGAAGGTTGTTATGGTCACCCCATTAAATATATCAATATTTATGTCAATATACTTTTATGTCAATAAATACACATCTTGAACATGCCTTTAAAAGTACCATGCAGTATTCCTTTATATAGTTGAGTATTATCTCTTTAAGCAACATCATTAGGGTAGGGGTACGTAAATTTTTTTCCACTTTTTTGATGGTAAATATCTGTGTGTGTGTGTGCGTGTGTGTGTGTGTGTGTGTGTGTGTGTGTGTGTGGTGTATGTTACTGGGGACAGAACCCAAGGACATTTTACCTCTAAGCTACACTCACAGCCCTATTTTTCTTTAATTTTAAAACAGGGGGTCTCACTAAGTCACCCCATTTAAGTTACAGCTTTATGGAAAGCTCTAGTAACTAAGTTACCTCAAACCTGTGATCCTCTTGTCTCAGCCTCCCAAGTAGTGAGATTAAAGGTGTGCGCCACTAAGCCCAGCTTGATATGTATCTTTTACACGTACATTTTTCTTACTTCCTTGAGGACAGAATTCTAGGTACTCTATTTCCATAAAATTATTTTTCCTTATTATATAATTCAGGGTTTCCCCAAAGAAACAGAACCAATAGGACTTACAGAGATATAAAAGGGCCGATTCGTTGCGGGAATCAGCTCATTTGATTATGGAAAACAGAAAGTTCTGTGATTTGCTGTCTGCAGGTTGGAGAAACAGGAAAAATGATGGTGTCATTATATCCGAAGCTATAGGCTTCAAAGTCAGGGGACCTACTGTAGTTAATTCTTAGCCTGAAACCAAAGACCTAAGAACTAGAGGTGGCAGCTGGTACAGGTGCCAGGGTCCAAGAGCTGGAGAACCAGGATGTCCAATGTCCAACCTCAGGAGAAGAACAGAGAGAATGGATTCGCCCTTCCTCTGCCATTTTGTTCTCTCTGGCACTAATCAGCTTGGATAATGCTGGCATCACTGGTAAGGGTAGATCTTTATTCAATCTACCTGTTCAAATGCTAATTTCTTCCAGAAACACCCAGAAATAATGATTTATCAGCTATCCGGGCATCCTCTAACTCAGTCAAGTTGTCGTGTAAAATTAACCCTCAGAATTATTTAACAACTTGCCCCTCTTTAATATTTTTCATGGCTGCTTTAGGCAACCAGAATTCCACTTTATTTGCCGCTTTCTTTTATACTACCCAACAATGTTTGCCTTTGGCATGATTTTATTCTTATAATAAAGTAATATGAGAATATTTTATTCTCACATAATTTTATTCTTTTTAAATATATTGTGGTCTCGTTTGCAGATTGGCTGAACTTCATGTGAAATTCCATCAGTTATTTACATTAGAGAGAAGCTTCTCATTTTTTCTGCCAATGCGACTATCAACAAGGAGCTGTTTGGCCAAGCTTGGAAAACTGACTTCTGGAAATTGAAAGATTCCAGTTTAAATTCACATGAATGAGCTGGGCATGGTGGCGCGTGCTTGTAATCCCCACGCTTGGGAGGCGGAGACAGGAGGATCGCGCAGGTTCGAAGCCAGCCTCAGCTACTTAGTGAGGTTCTCAGCAACTTAGTGAGACCCTGTTTCCAAATAAAATATAAAATAGGTCTGGGAGTGTAGTCTGGAGGTAGAAGGGCTTCCGGGAACCCCAGTACTACCAAAAAAAAAAAGTATAAAAATGGGTCTTGGAGTGTAGCCCAGAGGTAGAAGGGTTTTCAGGAACCCCAGTACCATCAAAAAAAAAAAAATTCACATGAATGACTCTTTCCTTTCACATGTGCTTCCAACCCACACACACACTTGTGCACACACACATGTACACACACATACACACACACTCTTCTCTGATTTTATCTTCATTGTTCTGTTTATTTTGTTAGCCTTGCTTGTAAAATTCTTGACTTTCAAAAATTGACCTCAAGCCCTTGGAAGACGGGATTTATGCCAAACTTGGTTCAAATTCCGCTGCTAAGTTCTACCCAAAAGAAGTTCTTGGTGCTTGACATGACACTGAACTACTGCTGAACCAAAAACTCTGAAAGTGACTGCGTGACTCTTTCTGCTATTTCTCTGAACCACTTACATTGTCCGTTGTAGAACTGTAGGCAATTAACTCGTGGCTGGAGCAGCCAAGGCTACCGCGTGACCCCACATCTGTTTCTAATATTGAGGGATCTTGTGTGGGGGGGATACTGGGGATTGAACCCAGGGGCATTTGTATCAATAAGCTACACTCTCAGACCTATTTTCTTTTTTAATTTTAAAACAGGGTTTCAGCAAGTTGCTGAAGCTGTTCTCAAACCTAGAGCCCTCTCGTCTTAGACTTTCAAATACTGGGATCACAGGAGGTATACACCACACCCAGAAGGGGGATCTTTAAAAATATGAATCAGATTAGCTTTTCTTACGATGTAAAGCCTTCACTCACTGTCCACTGATCTTGGAATAAAGATGAGCTTCTTTAAGTGAACCCAAAACAAGCCTCGTCTCTGATAATACATTCACCATGCCACTACCTACTGATCTCTGAAAAACACCTACACTAGTCTTATTTGACCATTTTTTCCCTTTCAGATTGAATCCAGAAACCTTCTGCCTTTAAGCTATACCTCCAGCCCTTTTTTTAAAAAATTTTAATTTTGAAACAGGGTCTCACTAAAGTTGTCGAGTATCTTGTTAAGTGGCCAAGGCTGGCCTCAATCCTGCCATCCTTCTATCTCAGCCTCCCAAGTACTGGGATGATGGTGGATGCCACCATGCCCAGCTTATGTGAGTCTCCTGAACAAGTCATACGTTCTTCCTCCTCAAAGATTCGCTTCCCACTTGGAAGGAACTCTTTTGATGTTCCACTTTGCAAGTTAAGTTCACTGCATCTTTCAGATCTTGACATAACTGTTATGTCTTTGGGGATGCCTTCTTCACCCCCAATAAATTGACTCCCCATAGTCTATGCTCCCATGTACCATGGGATGCTCCACAGTAGGCATTACTTTCTACTGACATTTCCTATGTCTGTGCACACTTGTTTGATCCCTGTCTCTGTCTGGCTCCTTCTTCCAGAGTACTGGCTTCACAACAGCCAGAGTGGGACCTGTGTCCTTCACCAGCACACATCCATCATCAGGGACAGGGTCCAAGAAATGTTTGTTGAATGAATGAGTGAGAAAATGGGTGACTGAAACTGAGAATCACAGCCTTAAAGAAAGAGAAATGGGAATTGAAAAATGGACCCATAGTGGTGGTTTACAGAAGTAGGCAAAGCAAAGTAGGGTTCACCCAGTCAGAACCTTCATAATGCACCCGCATAGAAACTCTTCCAAGAATCGAGGACTCCACCATAACTGGATATAACTTTCCATGTCCACGTTCGTTTTATGGGACTAGAGTACACTGCATTGACTAAATTTCCAAATGGGTCTTGAAGGTCCAAAAACATAAAAAAAATGCACCACTTTTTAATACAACGTCTAAAGAAAAACTACCTATGTGTCCAGACTTAAAATCTCTTGAATTTCTGGGCGTTGTGCTGCACGCTTGCAATCCCAGCATTTGGGAAGATGAGACAGGAGGATCGTGGTTTGCGGAAAGCCTCAGCAACGTAGCGAAGCCCTCTGCAACTCAGTGAGACCCTGTTTCAAAATAGAGAATAAAAAAGAAGGCAGGGGGTGTTAGCTCGCAGGTAGAATGCCCCTGGGGTTCCACACCCAGTACCACCAAAAAAAAAAAAAGTCTTGAAGTCTCAGCTAGCGCCATAACCATTACACTTTCTACCAATAACAATAACAATAATCATTCAACTGCAACATCTGTTTTAGTTGACTCCGGATCCTTCGGGACTCCACTAGATAAAACGAACCTGTTGTGATGCCTGGCTGTCTGTCCTTCTTTGCCCAGCCTCGCTGGCTCTCCTCGAGCCCACTTCAGTAGACACCTCTGGAGGCAGGCGATGCACACAGCCAAGCCCTTCATCCTCCATTTGATTCCTGTCCTTAACTAATGAAGCCTCCAGCCCTTGTTGGGCCTTGTCTCTACAAAGCTGGACACCTTCTTTTAATAGGACGTACTTGAAAAACAAGATATTTTCCTTTGTACTAGAAACAAATGGTGATTAATGTGCTCGTTGTAATTAATCTGCGGTGACAGATTAGCGCCGTACCGGTGGCTCTTGCGCTGCTCTGGGAGCCATCCTTGATAGGGCAGCTGGTGAGAGGGGACACCAAATTCAATTTGCTTCTCATTTGCATACATATGACAGCCATCTGTGCTAATAGCGCTACAATGTCTCCATTAGACCCAGAGCTGGCTTCGCTCTCCCAGGCTGCCACCAGGCCCAAGCACGGGGAGCTCCTAGCATAAATATTTGTAGAGGAAATAGCGTGGGCTTAACGGAACACAACCAACCATGTCTACCCTCTACCGAAAGTTAAACGTGGGCTGAGATCCTTCTCACCCAGACGAGGCCGATCTTCTTTGGAAAACTCTAATTTCCTTCATTGAAAAGTCTTACCCTCCTCCCCACGTCAACCACCGGACCAAATTATTCATGGTCTTGTTCCTTTTGTCTTGTCACTCAAACCAGCTTCACTTTGGCAAAGTTATTATTTTTTCCTTTTGTGGTTACTAGGGATTGAATCCAAGGGTGTTCTACTGTTCTATCTCCAAGCTACACTCCC
The DNA here is from genome assembly GCF_963383645.1 of Muscardinus avellanarius. Taxonomy (NCBI): domain Eukaryota; kingdom Metazoa; phylum Chordata; class Mammalia; order Rodentia; family Gliridae; genus Muscardinus; species Muscardinus avellanarius. The sequence goes on along the minus strand of NC_137802.1, from coordinate 9,708,597 downwards.
ATCCTTTTTAAATTCTTTTTTTAACTTTGAAACAGGATCTCACTAAGTTACTAAGAGTCTCTCTGAGATGCTGAGACTGGCCTTGAACCCGTGATCCTTCTGTCTCAGCTTCCCAAATACCGGAATTGCAGGTATACACCACTGTGTCCAATAGAGACCATTTTTTTAGTGGTTTACTCATTCAAAAAATACTCGTGGACTATCTATTAAGTTCAGGTACTATTCTAAGTGAAAGATTAATAACAATTAACCAGAGAGAAAACCTGTTTTGTCATAAGGAATTCACATGGTAGTGGTGAATAACAATAAGTAAATAAACAAGGCAAGCCAGGCATGGTGACACATGCTTGTGATCCCAGTATTTGGGAGGCTGAGACAGGAGGATTGCAGGTTCGCAGCCAGCCTCAGCAAATAGTGAGACTCCATCGATCTAGCAAGACCCTGTTTCAGAATAAAAATAAAACAGAACTGGGGGTGTAACTCAGAGATAGAACGCCTCTGGGTTCGATCCCCAGTGCCACACACACAAAAATAATAATAAAATAAATAAATATGGCGACCCGTGTTAAGTCCTAATCAAAGAGTCAAAACAGAGTGTGAGGTGGAACCGCATACATAGCACACGATGGCCGTGTTAGATTTGGTGACCGGAGAAGTCTTCTCCTCTCTGAGGTGACCTTTAAACTGAGGTCAGGGGGACCTGCAAACACCAAAGAGGGCCTCTAGAGAGAGTGAGTTGGAAGAAGAGGAAGATGGCAGCGTGGCTGGAGGGCGAGAGGGTAGAGAAAAGAGGGTAGGGCTCATGTTCCTTTGCTAGAGTTACTGTAGCAAAGTACCAGAACCCAGGCGGCTTTAAACAACAAAAATTCATTGTCACCGGGTTCTGTAGCCTAGAAGTCCACAACCGAAATGTCAGCATGGCTCTAAAATCTACAGGGGGAATAACTTTCTGCCTTTCTAAGCTTCTCCTGTTGGCTGTCAGTCCATGGTGAAACCGGACTCCAGATAGCTTTTTGTTCTTGACCTCGGTCACCACCTGCCCAACTTCTCTGTCTCTTCTCTACTTATGACCAAACCAGCTATAATGGACCAGTATATGAAAGTCTGAAAGCCAGATAGGGAATCAGGCATGGTGGTCACACCTATAATACCTGTACTTTGGAGGAGGCTGAGACAGGAGGATCGCAGTTTTGAAGCCAGCCTCAGCAACTCAGAAAGACGCTCGGCAACTTGGTGAGATCCTGATTCCAAATTTAAAAAAATAAAAGGTGTTCAGGGTGTAGTGCAGAGATAAAACGCCCCTGGGTTCAATCCCCGGTACCGATGAATAAATAAAAATAGGATAAAATAACAAAGAAAGTTGGGTGAGGCATGAAAATCATGAATGACTTCTTAAGATTTATTTCCATGAAATGACAAGATTAGCATATGTAGATTGAGTGTCCCAGGTAGATTGCCTGGGAGTGATTAAAGAGGATAAACATATAGACAACTAAGAAGTTATCCCTTCAATCTTCGGGACCAACAGGGCTCAAAAGGAGCCAAGAAAGAGTTTAAAGGATACATTTAAAAAGTACACTCTGGCCGGGCGTGGTGGCGCACGCTTGTAATCCCCGCGCTTGGGAGGCGGAGACAGGAGGATCGCGCAGGTTCAAAGCCAGCCGCGCTGGCATAAGAGACCCTGTTTCAAAAATATAAAATGGGTCTGGGAGTGTAGCCCGGAGGTAGAAGGGCTTCCAGGAACCTCAGTACCACAAAAAAAAAAAAAAGTACACTCTGGCCAGGCGTGGTGTCACATGCTTGTAACTCCAGCATTTGGGAGGCTAACACAGAAGGATGGTGGTTCACAGACAGCCTCAGCTACTTAGTGAGTCCCTTTGCAACTCAATGAAGGCATCTTTTCTGAAAGGGAGAACCTTTGGGAGGGGAAAAATTGGAGAGAGGACATCAAATGCTTCGTTTTGGACATATCAAGTTAGAGACATCTAAGAAACATAAACATGATACCAAAAGCACCCATTTGGAGCTGTGCATGGGAATGCATGCCTATAATCCCAGTACTTAGGAGGCTGAGACAGGAGGATCGCAGTCTTGGGACTAGCCTCAGAAACCTAGTGCTGCCCTCAGAAATTTATTGAGATCCCATTTCAAAATAAAAGACAAAATAAGACTAGGGGGTGTAACTCAGAAGTAGGAGGTTCCTGGGTTCAATCTGCAATACCACAAAGAAAAATAATCATTCATTTTGGATATACGAAGGGGAAAGGATTGAGGGTAAGAAAAAAAATGGGGAGTCATAAGCTTAAAGAAATGGTTTAGAGAAAAGGACTGAGCCCCAAGCCCTGATTTTTCCTTCTGTCTGTGTCTCAGCTAGGAGCCATCACCTTCAACCACAGTAAGAATCCTCTAGTATGAGTAGACTTTGCTCTGTGAGCTGCTGCGTGTGCGAATGAGCCAAGCAAGGCTGGTCCTCACCAGCTGGGGTCTCATCCTATCGCTGTTTCATCTGTTTCCCTTTATCCTGCGCTCCATCCCCATGAAGGAAGGGTACATTTATCTGCACAAACTCAGGTTTTCCAGCTGGGGACCACTGATACGTGAAACTGGAGGACTAGCCTGTGTGCATCTCCGGGTATCTCCAAAGGGACCGAGATCAGAGGATTATAGTGATACATGCATATCCATGTTGATGGCGGCACAATTCACAAATGGCCAAGTCACGGCACCAACCCAGGTATCCGTCAACAGATGAATGAACTACGAAACTCTCCTACTCGGCATACCAGAGGGGCATCAGATCATGGAGGAGAAATGCCAGCCAGCGGAGTGAGTGTGGGGGTCTATGGGAGGGTGTTGGTGATGGAAGGTAGAATTAATGAAGAAAACAAAAACATGTCCACTGAACTTACCTACATATACCAATCTCAATATGACGTGAAGTGGATTGGAGAGGGAACCGGGGGATTGCTGCGTGCGTGTATGTCACTATCGCTCAGAAATACATTATGATGTGAGACCACAGAGCACCAATTGAAACAGAGCATGGTGGTACACACTTGTCATCCCAGCATCTGGGAGACTGAGACAGGAGGATCCGGGTTCGCGGCCAGCCTCGGCTACTTAGTGAGGCCCTTTGCAACTCAGTGAGACCCTGTTTCAAAATAAAGAATAAAGATAGGGCTGGGGGTGTAGCTTGGAAGTAGAATGCCCCTGGGTTTCATTCCCAGTACTGCAAAAATAAAATAATAATAATAATAATAATAATAATAATAATAATATGCTTGATAGCACCCTGGGCATCCACCCCAAGAGACACCAGGAGGACCTCCCCAGTCATAGTACTTAAAAATGTCTCCAGACATATTTCCAAATGAAGGCAGAGGCAACCAAATGAATGATGGTTGGTTGCAGACCATTGCCTGAGAGTATCACAAGGCTTTGCCTCCAGAAGACAGACTTGCTAAACACTTGCCACCAGAGATGAGTAGCAATTATATTAACGTCATGCAGCTTCCTCTACCTCCCTCTATCCACAAAAGGAGACCCAGCCTTAGGACCTTGCAAAACAGCTTTAGAATTTCTCATTCATTGCTGGCCGGGTCTCCGCACTCCAGGCTACTTCCTCGAAGTAGAACATGAATGTACAAACAACCAGAATAAAGTTCCAGGGGACATACTCATCCAGCCAGTCAACAAATTGCAAAGTTCAGCAACAACTCTATTAAAAGAGCCCCTCCACAGCCCTAGCCTGGTTTGATAAGATAGAGAGGTTATTGCCTAAAAAAAAAAATTTGCGACCACCCCGTTCCGGCGACTTTGCATCCTAAGGGGGGGAAGGAAACAATAAATAAAAAGTCGTCTTTAGCACAACAGATGTCCCTTCAAAATTTTATCAACCAGAAAAACAGAGGAGAGGGGGAGAATGCAAACCAGGCCATTAAAATGTAATCTAGAGCCCACGAATTAATACAATGATAGCATCATCGGGGTTGAAATGACAGAAAATCAAATGATATGTCGCCATCCTTATGGTGCCTCATCACTGCAGAAACATGAAAAGGGAAAGAAAAATACAAAACACGGATAGCTGCAGCGTGATGAATACAGCGACGTCTCTCAGTGACTCCCAGGACAGGCTAACACTGTGTCCCTGGATACCACCAGCAGTTAACATGTTAGGGGTGTCACAGAGATGCAAATCTGCAAAATCAGCCCGCCTTCCAGCCCCCTCTGAAACGGAACCATTTTTGTTTTTGTAGCAGAAATGCCCAGAATTGAAACCATGGTAGAAGACAGCTGGTTCTCTAGGAGATAACACCCGGTCCATTGGCTGCTGGTCTCTTTTCCCCTTGAACCTCACCCAGGTCCTGACATATCCTCCAAGGTAGAGATGAGAATGTCTAAATCAAGCGTGGTGGTGAAGGCCTGTAATTCCACTACTTGGAAGGCTGAGACAGGAGGATAGCATGTTGAAGGCCAGCCTCAGCAATTTTGCAAGACCCCGTTTCCAAAGAAAAGAATTAAAGGGGTCGAGGGTGTAGCTCAGAAAGAGCCTCAAACCTTTGATCCTGCTTCAGAGGACTAGAGCAAAAATTAAATGGGGCACCGATATAAACATAGAAACTTAAATGAGAGACTATGAGATTATTTTTTCAATGATGAGAGGTGATGAACATGATTATTAAAATAGGTAGAGCCAGATGTGGGGATGCACACTTGTAATCCCAGAATTTGGGAGGCTGAGACAGGAGGATCGCGGTTCTCAGTCAGCCTCAACTACTACTTAGTGAGGCCCTTTGCTACTCAATGAGACCATGTTTCAAAGTAAAGAATAATATTTTAAAAAATAGGGCTGGGGATGTAGCTCAGAGGTAGAACGTCCCTGGGTTCCATCCCCAGCACCACAAAAATTAAAAAGGTGAACACAGGGTCTGATGTAGCAGGTATTTAATAAATGCCAGATAATGTTCTTGAATAGAAATTCAAAAGAGTGAATACAGGGAGGGAGTGGGAGGGGGCTCCCCATTTGAGTGGAGAAAGAGAAATATGAAGTCTAAAAACCTCGGGGTCAGGGGAAGGACTGGGCTCATGATGTCTCGAGGAACATTTGACAGAGCTATCTTTAATACCAAATTATCAGAGACAGTTCTGGGATTTTCCTTGGCACGAAGATACATTTCCCCCGAGTCCAGGAATAAATACTCGCAAGGTTAAGGGTCAGCTCATTAATCTCCGCGCTTGTCTTTTTGTTTGGACGTACAGATGCTAGGTCTTAGAGACAATCTGAGGAAGGAAGAGAGATGTGGTAGCCGGGAAAGAGTGTGTATGCTAACCCGCTTCAACACTGGCACGGAGCAGATAGGGGGGCAGACAGGAGAAAAAATAGATATATTTTTCAAATGTTATCCTCTGTTTTCATAAACCATAATCCAACTTATAAGCTGATGACTTGGTTTCATTTCCAAGTAGATTTTTATGTTGCTTAGTTAGCCAAAACCTGTCAGGCAAGCACGTTAAGTTCCTCCCAGTGTTATCGTACATACAAGCGGTACAAGACTTCGACTCATCTCCAACCTTCTGCAACAGTCCCTGGGGAAGCCTCATCCTCAGACATGAAAAGTACAGAACAGACTTATGCTTCCTAATGAGGTGAGGTGTGGAAATTTTTGACCAAAGTTTTCCTCATTAGAGGACATCATTTTATTATATTTTATTTTATTTTAGTCCTGGCGATGGAAGTCAGGGGCAATTCTATCTTTGAGCTATATCCCTAGCTCTTTTTATTTTTGAAACAGGGTCTCACTAGGTTGCTGAGAATCTCCTAAGTTGCTAAGGCTGGCCTCGAACCTGCAATCCTCCTATCTTGACCTCCCAAGTACTGGCGTTACAGATAAGTTGTCTTCATTAAAAGACTTTTTTATGTTATTTTGATGCTGTGGATTGAACCCAGGGGCATTCTATCTCTGAACTACACCCCCAGCCCTTTTAAATGTTTAAAAAAAATTTTTTTTTTGCGGGTCTGGGGATGGAACCCAGGGGCATTCAACCTCCAAGCTACACCCCCAGACCTATTTTTTATTCTTTATTTTGAAACAGGGTCTCACTAAGTTGCAGAGGGCTTCACTAAGTAGCTGAGGCTGTCCGCGAAAAACGATCAATCCTCTGGTCTCAGCCTCCCGAATGCCGGGAGTACAAGTGTGAGCCACCACGCCCGGCTCCCCTTTTAAGTTTTGAAACAGGGACTTAAAGGGTTGCTGAGAATCTCACTAAGTTGCTGAGGCTGGCCTCAAACCTGTGATCCTCCTATCTTGGCCTCTCAAGCACTGGGGTTACAGATATCTGCCACCATACCAGACTTTCAGCATCATTCAAAAAAAACAAAAAAAAACAAAAAAAAATGGGTGTGGTGGCGCACACTTGTAATCCCCACGCTTGGGAGCCAGAAACAGGAGGGTCGTGCGTGCTGGCTTGGGAGACCCTGTTTCCAAATAAAAATGTAAAAATAGGTCTGGGAGTGTAGCCCGGAGGCAGAAGGGCTTCCAGGAACCCCAGTACCACCAAAAAAAAAAAAAAAAAAAAGCCAAGACGCTTCTCCATTTTGGTCTAAATTATTTCATCTGCAAACGGTCAGCTATCCTAAAGGGTTTCTGAAATGAGGCAAAACCCCGAGACAAGAGACAAAGGAACTTGGTAAAAGCCACATTTATGGGTAAGAGGAGTACCAAGAAGGCATCCTCTGTGTGACCTCCACCTCCCAGTGCGCACGCTTTTTTTGCAGTCTGTCCTCTTGAGTGTGGGCAGCATTGATGGCTCGCTTCTAGCCAATGGAATACTGCAAAGACAATGGAATATCGCTCCCAACATTGCAGTGTGCTTGTTAGACTCTGTTCTTGTCAGCGGGGATACTGCAGAGGCTCTGCTTGCTGTCTTGATGAAGAAAACAGCCGTGCTGAGAAAGTCCACATGGTGAGGAGTGGTGGGGGGGGGTCTCTAAGAACCACAGCGGGCCTCCAAGTAGTACAGGCAGCCCACCAGGAGCTGAGCACAACTTCTGCAAGAGTAAAGAGCAGAGGTGCTCAGTCCCTCACCACAAAGAAATGGTGCTGCCCATACGGGACAGAACACAGAAATGGATTCTTCCCCAGTCAAGCCTTCAGATGAAAACGCAGCTTAAACGGCATACCGGTGAGGTACCAGAAAGAAGACCCAGCTGAGCTACTCTGCCTGGGTTCCTACTGCAGAAACAGGAGGTGATGTGTGTACAGTGGTTTTGTTGTTGCTTGTTTGGGTGCTGAGAATTGAACCCAGGGGCATTCTATCTCCAAGCTACACATCTAGCCCTAGTTGTCTGGGACTAGGAATTCAACTCAGGAGCATTCTACCTCCAAGCAATACCTCCCAGCCCTATTTTATTTTATTATTTTGAAACAGGCTCTCGCTAAGCTGCTGAGGATGCCTTCAAACCTGTCATTCTCCTGTCTCTGCCTCCCAAGTACTGGCATGGCAGGCGTGTACCACCGCCACACCCAGCTGTATATGTTGTTTTAAGCCACTAACTTTGTGCTAACGCCATATTCAAAAATTTAATACGGGTGCTCTGTGAGTTGACATTTTCTCAAACATCCTCCTTTAACGTGGCACAAAGTCATCTCCGACCACTCAGAGGAAACCAAAGAGGTTCTCCTGGTACTTTCTTATCCATCTCAGCACTTCCCAAATCGTTCTCCACGGCCATCACTCTCGACCAAAATGTATTCTTTCTTATGCCTCCGCCGTACATCTTACTTGTTTTCTGACATGTCAGTTTATCTTGGTTTGTCAAACACCAAAACTCAGTCACTTAGGTCCAATTATTGGATGTCCTAGCATCCTGCCAACATGTCTAAAATCCCATTCTCACCAAAAGGTAAAAAGTAGAAGAATGGAAATTGAATCACTGTTTTGAAATTTAAGGAAAGGAGGTATTCTAGGAATTCTGTAGTCTAACTCCCTCATTTTTTTACAAATGAGAAAAGTGGCACCCATCTCCCCCCCCCAAAAAAATTAATAATGTGTAAAGACAAAGAGTCAGTGGGAAATTGGGGCAAGAAGACAAGTTATACTCTTCCTTACCCCACTAAGAATGTAATTATACTTGCTGGGTACCTTTAAAGTGTGCAGTACTATGGTAATTGCTTCCTTTATGTTCATTTAATTCTTAATAGATTTGCAGGATATGCGCTAGTTTCCTCTAACGGAGTACCCTACTAGAGATTAACTTTTTTTTCTATTTCTCAATAAACAAGCTACCTAAAATTGACTAATCCAACACTCCCTTAGAAAGTAGGGATCAAGCCGGGCGTGGTGGCGCACGCTTGTAATCCCCGCTCTCGGGAGGCGGAGACAGGAGGATCGCGCAGGTTCGAAGCCAGCCTCACTTGGCTTAAGAGACCCTGTTTCCAAATAAATAAAAAAATATAGAATAGGTCTGGGAGTGTAGCCCAGAGGTAGCAGGGCTTCCAGGAACCCCAGTACCACCAGAAAGAAAGAAAGAAAGAAAGAAAGAAAGAAAGAAAGAAAGAAAGAAAGAAAGAAAGAAAGGAAGGAAGGATCAAAAGGGGCACTGTAGAATTAGAACGTACTAGAAGCATGGATGTCGTGTTGCTTAGAAGAACGAATATATTACTGTTCTCATTTTTCAGACAAAGGTACATAAAACGAAGTCCTTTCAGAGATGTAAATCAGCCTTTCCTAAGTTCCTTATAGCCACTTTAGTTAAACAATCCTGAGTTCAAAGGCAACAACCCTAGCTGGGTATGGTTGTACGCATTTGTAATCTCATGTACTTGGGAGACTGAGATAGGAGGATCACAGGTTCAAGGCTGGGAGTGTATCTCAGAGGTAGAATACTCCTGGGTTCGAATCTCCAGTACCACACACTCAAAACAGTGGCTCCCATATTTGAAATAAGAATATATATTATGTTTTAAGGGATTGAAAGTTATATTAACCATCTTTTATAGAAGACTGAGTAAGCAATAGTCAGTATAGGACTCTGTTTTCTAACTGTCTCTCTGTCCATGATGTGGGGAATGACTGATTCAATCACAAACCAGTTTAGAGTTTGTATCAGCTATCTACTGCTGCATAACAAACTATACCAAAATAGTGTTTAGAATAGCCATTATATAGCTAATGAGTCTGTGGGCGAGCTGAGTGGATCTTCTCATCTGGCCCAGCTTAGTTACTCTGTGCTGGACTTGCTTAGGTATCTCTGGTTTGATAGTAGGTCAGCTGGACGCTGGGTGAACTAGGATGCTGTGGTAGGGAGAAAAAAAAAGCTCACAGAGATGACCAGGCCCTAATCCTCAGGACCTATGAATGTATTCCCTTCACATGATTAAAAAATATAGATATTTTGATAGATATTGAGAGGGGAGATCATCCTGAATTCTCTGGGTGGGTCTGGTCTAGTTACATAGATGCTTAAAAGAAAAGGACCTTTTTCCAAGATGAATGTGAGAAATGAGGAAGAAGGAGGAGGAGGTGGAGGAGAAGGATTGACTCACCATGAACAAGTCTAAAGATGGAAGAAGCCAAGGAATGGGAGTGGATTCTCAAAGCCAGTTATGGTGCTCAGCTGACAGAGAACAAGGAAAAAAGGCTCTCAGTCCAACAACCACAAGGAACCAATTTCTCCCAATCACCCCAATAAGCAAGAAATGCCTATACTTACCTAGATAGGGGATGGGGGAAGGACCTTTGTTTTCTTACAATAGAAGCATTTGGATGAGTTTTTACAAAGACTATTTGAGTCCGTACTCAGATCCGCCTGGCACAGATGTAAGGACCAGGGGATTTAAATAATATAGTAGTTAAATGGGTCATAGGAGGAACTCTAGATGAAAAAGGAAATCTTATAGAGGAGCAAACAAGACAACCTAATAGAGGAGAAAGGAGGGGGGAAGAAGGAAAATCTCTAAAACACACAATGTACTTAAACATATCGAAGTCAACCACTAAGCCAACAAGGGAGGGAGGGATGGGAAGGGAATGGGGTGGGAACTGGGTAGGGGTTAAATCAGTGATGTGTACATGTATGTCCACACAAGTGTTTTACCCCAATATGATGTACGAATATAATGCACCAATAAAAAATTAAAATAAATAAACAAATAATATAGTAGTTTACAACACAGACTTCATCATAGGCAGTATAGCATTCCTCCCCAAAATGTCCATGTTCAATTTCCTAAAAGATGTTAGTAGATTAGCCTGTTAGTCTATTCTCTGCTAGTTTAACAGGATACCTACAGACTAGGTATTATGGTTTGAATCTGGAATATTTCCCTAAAGCTCAAGTATAAAGACTTATTATTAGCCGGGCACGGTGGCGCACGCTTGTAATCCCAGCATTCGTGAGGCTGAGACCAGAGGATCGCGGTTTGAAGACAGCCTCAGCTACTTAGTGAGGCCCTCTGCAAGTCAGTGAGACCCGGTTTCAAAATAAAGAATAAAAAATAGGGCAGGAGGTATAGCTTGGAGGTTGAATGCCCCTGGGTTCCATCCCCAGACCTGCAGAAAAAAAAAAAAAAAAAAAAAGACTTATTACCCAATGTGGCAATGTCTAGAAATAGGGCTTTGGGAAAGTGATTATAGCATGAGGGGGTCTAACCTAGCCAGTAGATTAATCCATGTTCTTGATTAATCATTTGAATTGCTGCTATGGTTTGGATTTAAGTGGTACCCCAAAGATGGGCACGGTGGAGCACATTTGTAATCCCAGCAGCACTTGTGGGAGGATCACAGCTAAATAGTGAAGTGGAATTAAGACTGGTGATAGTATTTAGGTTTCTAATCAGCTGACCTTAAAATCAGGGTTCTTTCAAGGTTTCTCAGGTAGATCCGATGTAATCAAGAAGGTCTCTATCTTTGGATGAGGAAGAGGAGGAGCCAGGGTCAGAGGGAAGCTGCTTAAGAATGACCTGCTTGGCCATTGCTGGCTTTGAGGATGGAGAATAGGGCAATGAGCCAGGGCATTGGTTAGCTCCAAGGAGCCGGAAAAGGAGGAGGAAATGGATTCTTGGCTAAAGCTCCAGGAGGAATATGGCTCTGCCAACAACTTGACTTTAGAGCACTAAGACCCATGCTGAACTTCTGACTTACAGAATTGTAAGATAATAAATGCGTGTTACTTAAGCTGCTAAATTTCTGGTACTTTTTATGGTAGCAATAGAAAATTAATATAGGTGGTCTCACCCGCATATGTAAGTGGTGGTTGGCAGAGGGGTTGATCTGGGGGGATCTGTGCTCTACTGGCCCCCGAACGCCAACAAACTTGTCTGGGCTTCTTCCCATGAGAGTTTCAGAGCTCTAAAATCCACAGAAAGAGCACAAGTTCCAATGCACAAACACTTACTATGTTTCATGGTTTTGAAGATTAAAATGAAGGGTACTCGGCCGGGCGTGGTGGCGCACGCTTGTAATCCCCGCGCTTGGGAGGCGGAGACAGGAGGATTGCGCAGAGACCTGTTTCCAAATAAAAATATAAAAATAGGTCTGGGAGTATAACCTGGAGGTAGAAGGGTTTCCAGGAACCCTGGTACCGCCAAAACAAAACAAAACCAAGGGTACTCAATAACTCAGCTACATCCCCAGTGCCTTTTGGTTTCTTTTTTGAAGGAAGGTCTCCCTAAATTGCCTAAACTGGCCTCCAAATTAGACTCTCCTGCCTCTGCCTCCCAAGTTTCTGGGATGACAGGTGTGTGTCACCACAGTCAGCTCACAGATTCTCTCCTTGAGCCACATCCAGTACTTTCCTGCTCACACAAAGGAAGTCCCAAGGCCAGCCTAAATTTTAGAGCTGAAAAAAACAAACTCTCTTTATGAGACAGGTTGCAATACAACTTGCAAGGGCACAGGATGAGGGAAGTACTTGTGGCATCTTGCAATTTACCACATGATCTAAGATGTAGCTGAGTCTGTAAACAACGAAAGAAAAACCTGCTAATAAAAGATAGCTTTGCAATGTCCATGACTAGAGGAGAATGGGTGTATCTTGTCTCTGCTCTACGTTCTAGACCTTCTTGTCACAACAGCGTTTACTCTGCTGCCAGGGACTGACCTGGCTATGATCAAAACAAAACGAATAAACAAACAACAAAAAAAAAAACAATGCCCTTTCCCTACCCCTTCATCCAATCCCTTGAAATGTAGAAAACAGACAGCCCCTAGAGATACCTTACCGCATAATAGGAAAGATGATTCAGTAAACATTCTCACCGCTATGACCCAAACATCTTACACGCAAAATTAGAGGAAATCTTCTCTGCTCACAGTTCTGGAGACTTCAGTCCATAGATAGATAGATATATACATACATACATACATACAAACATACATACATACATACACACACACACACACCTCACCACTGTGACCCAAACATCCTACATGCAAAATTAGAGGAAGATTTCTTTGCTCACAGTTCTGGAAATTTCAGTCTAAAGATAGACAGATAGATAGATAGATACATACATACATACATACATACATACATACATACACACACGGATTGAAATATATATATATGTGTGTGTGTATGTATATATGTAAATTTATGTATATGTATGTTTATATGTATATATTATATTTGTAGTTCATTTACACCAGCTGCCAAGCAGGAGCTGGGGCTACAGGTCCTCAGGGCATCATAGTGGAAAGCCAGAGAGAGCAAGGGAATATATACAGTCCTCGAGGCCACCTTCCCAGTGACTCGCCTCCAAATCTGGCTAACTCTAGAGCATGATGTCTTAGGAACATTTGACTTCCAAGACTTCCAAACCATAACAGAATGGGTGGTGGTTTATTTGGGACTTGCTGCAATTATCACCTAAGGAGAAAGGTCAAGGTTCCACCTTTTGGCCGTGAATCTACAGGTCACACTTTGAAATGCAGGGACACTCATAAATTCCAATTTTACAGATAGAGAAATAGAAGTTGGAGGAAACAAAACCACTTGCTTCAAGCTCCCTGGAGGCAGAACTGAGCTAAATCCCAGACATAAGAACTCCTGGGAGGCAGATAGGATGGCGGAGACCCTGGAGAAACACAGGCTACAATCAGATGCTGCTAGTCACCAGCAGGTGGTCCTCATTCTTCCTCTTTGCATGATAGCACTTAGTTTTATTCAGGATTCAACCCCACGCCCCATATTTCCCAGAAGGATAGCCCCTAGTTCAAATTTCCAGAATAAATTCCAGTTGAGCTAAGCAAGTGACTTATTTGTCTGAAACTAGTTTAGCCATGATCATGAACAAAAACACAAGACCCTGGGCTTGGTTTAAGATTCTGCTCTCATTTTGGAATTCTTAATAATTATCGAACCAAAGATATCTCCTTGTAATTTTTCCCTGGTTTCCTGAAAATTGTGTAATGTGGCCCTGAGCGTGTGATAAAATTCTGGTAACTACGACATAGGGAGAGCTTCATAGAAACCTCTACTAATGAATTTTTTTGGTGATAAGCATACACATGTAAACATGCAGTTCTTCACGTGATGTCTGGAGTTGCTGCAGCCTTCTTGCACCCTTGAAGGAAGCTATGGTTGAAAGAGCAGACAGATAAAAAAAAAAATACTTGCATCTTAATAATGCCATTGAGCTACTGAATGAACAATCTTTTGGGATTTTTGTTATATGTGGTGATGATAATAATGATGATGATTGGTGATTGCATTGGGGTTAGAGATGGGACCTAGGCACCTTCTGCCTCTAAGCTACACTCCCAGCCCTACTTTATTCTTTTATTTGGAAATAGGGTCTTGCTAAGTTGCCGACAGGCTCACTAAGTTGTTGAAATGGGTTTGAACCTACGATCCTCCTGTCTCAGCCTTCTAAATACTGGGATTACGGGTGTGCACCATCATGCCTGGCTGCGATTAAGTTTTTTCAAATCTTCTTTTTTGTTTTTAATTAAACATTTGAGATTGTGCTTCCCTTTAAAGATTTCACAAGAAGATTTAATTGGCAAGTACTAAGTAGATGACTGTGAGAAAGTTATTTGACCTCTGTGAACTCATTTCCTTATTTTTAAAATAAGGGCAAAGCCACTTCACATAGATGTCATGTGAAGTAAATATTTGGCACATAGCAGGGAATAATTCAAGGGTGACGGTAATGAGAATTGTCATTTTGTTATTACTAGCCCAGTGCCATTATTTACCATAACCTACAACCTTCACCCATCCTTACCCCATTTTAGATATGCATCAGTTCACGTCACAATACGGGCTTAAAATATACATTCAGTCACAAAGAAAATACATCAACTTCAGTAACTCAGATATATTCCCTCTGGGTCGTGTGACTGGAAGATTATGGGATCTTCTTAGTTTATATTTCTGTGTGTGTGTTAGCAAGCTCACTCTCTTATCCTATAACTGGAACAGCAGCTATCAGAAATAAATTAGGATCCAGGTGTGGTAGTATAGACCTGTAATCCCAGTACTCGGGAGGCTGAGACAGAAGGATTGCAGGTTCAAGGCCATCCTTAGCAACTCGACAAGACTGTCAGCAACTTATCAAGACTATGCTTCCAAATAAATAAAATAGGACTTGGGGGTATAGCTCGGAGGTAAAATGGCCCTGAGTTCAATCCCTAACACTACAAAAAATAAAAGTAAATTAGGATGCAAATCCTCATATACCCACAGGGTTAGTTCTCAAGATCACAATACCGAGTCAACGATAAAGCTTTAAATTGGTATGTGTTGGTATGTGTTGACTTTAATTTTTATTTTATTTTATTGTGGTACTGGGGGTGGAACCCAGAAGCTTTCTACCTCCGGGCTATATTCCCAGATCTATTTTATATTTTATTTAGAAACAGGGTCTCACTAAGTTGCTGAGAGCCTCACTAAGTAGCTGAGGTTGGCTTCAAACCCGTGCGATCCTCCTGTCTCAGCCTCCCAAGCGCAGGGATTACAAGCATGCGCCACCACGCCCGGCGACTTTTATATGAATGTAAAATGATAACAAGGGTTTCTACTTCTGGGAAGATAAAGTGAATATATTTTTCTCTAATCCTGGCGCTAAGTACCACTAAAATTCCCTGGATGTTATCTGTAAAACTAACACACAGAAAGACTTTGGAAGTGGAGAAAGCAAGCTGCCTGGGGCTTTGGGAACCTCGAGGGTGACATGGTGCTGAATTCTTCTGTTTTCTTTTAGCTTCATATACTCCAGACTGAAAGCTACAGAAGTTTGCACAGCCAGGCATGGACCAAGAGAGGGATGGCCCGGTGAGACAGAAAAAGTGGACATGGACAGAAGCAGCCGAACAACACAGAAGATGCTGTACCCCGCTCCCATCACCATGAGCACAGGCTAATTCATCAGGACCTAATAATTTCCACTGACCTCATGAGGCTATAATAAGGGCCCACATTTCTACTATACTCCTTCCCCTGAGTGTGCAAGAGGAGGCCAGGTAAGTGTGGGAAGCCATTAAGGTTTTCCCCTAAAAGAATATTTCTGACTCAGCTGACTGTCCTTCGCCCAGAGTCAACAAGGTTTGGGGTCATGGAAAGTTCCAAGTAAAAGGTACTGATTAACATACCTGTAATGTATGTGCTTTGGACTGGTCTCTATTGTATTCCGGAAATGAACCCATAGTCAACCCAATAAAGAATACTGACCCAGGAGCAGGGGTCGACCAGTAGGAAATACTGACCCAGCAGCAGAGATTGGCCAGTAGAGATAGTAGGCTGGCGCCCACCCCCCACTTTGGAATTAAAACATTCTTGGAATCAAATTCTTAAGAGTTGAATTCTCCATCCTCACGCCTCTCTTTGGAACCCGTACTTTTGCCGGCTGGCTCCGGCAGGTAAGGAGCTGGGACTCTGTTTCCATGGGCCAGCACTGAGCTCACAGTGTCTGTGGAGACCACGCAGGGAGCTAGACCTCCCACCCCACACAGCAGTGATCTCCATCAAGCCCCCTCAAAGACTATCCCCATTGACAAGCAATTCGTGTTAGCCTTAGCATCTGTGTAAGACATAGAAAATTATTTCTGAGCCAGGCGTGGTGGCGCATGTTTGTGACCCCCGGCGTTTGGGAGGCTGAGTCAGGAGGATCGTGGTTCATGGACAGCCTCAGCTACTTAGGCCCTTTGCAACTCAGCGAGACCCTGTTTCAAAATAAAGAATAAAATATAGGGCTGGGGTATAGCTCAGAGGTAGAATGCCCCTGGGTTCCATCCCCAGTACTGCAATAATAATAATAATAATAATAATAATAATAATAATAATAAAATAAAATGATATCAATTCTGCCCAACACGTGGTCAGACTGTCATCATTTTAGCTCCATAACCTTTGGTTGATGATAAGAATCTTTTCCCAGATCCTCAGCCATTTTAGCTCAGATAACCTTTGGTTAATCAGAATCTTCCAGCATCTTCAACTTTTTTTTTCAAACTCCTGCCTGTCCTAGAAATCAGCCAGTCATTGCAGAGTTGTATTTTAAACTTTGTTTCGGAATTCCTGCCTGTCTTAGAAAAGGGCCAACCATATGGAGTTGTTAACCCAAGTTCCCACCCATTAGGGAAAGGGGCAGGATTGTGTCAGGGATAAAAACCCAGGTGGATTTCCTGCTCCGTACACTTGTCTACCAGACTTTTTGTTGGTCTTCTGCAAGAAATAAAAAGGTCTTGTTTGGATTGCCCGATTTTCATTTGCACAATCAACATCTGCATGAGGCTCAGCTGGGAGGCTGAGTCCCAGAAGTCCTCTAACTCCTTCCTCCTCTCGGTGATACCCTTGGGCCTGCAGTCAGCATCGCCTGCGAGCTTCCTAGAACATCCTTTACCTAAGACGTGGATATGCACCTGTAAGACCCTCCCCCAGATCCACGTTGACATCTGAGAAGCATTAACCTTCATCCGTCCTCCTCTGACCCAACCAAACCAACACCCCTCCTCTTACATGAGAATTCTAGAGTTCTCCATGAACACCAAGACAAGAAGCAGATCAGAGGGAAGAATCCGAATGGTAAGTAACTACAGGGCCCAGAGACCTGAGTTTTTTAAGGTTCCACCCTGAGTCTTTGAATTTGAAAGTCGCCTCTTACGATTGCAGGGTTTCTTTTTTATTTTATTTATTTATTTTTTTGCGGTATTGGGGATAGAACTCAGGGGCATTCTACCTCTGAGCTACACTCCCAGCCCTATTTTTTTTTTATTCTTTATTTTGGTGGGGTTTTTTTTGTTTTTTGGGGTTTTTTTTTTTTTTTTTGGTGGTACTGGGGGTGGAACCCAGAGGCTTTCTACCTCCGAGCTATACTCCCAGACCTTTTTTATATTTTATTTGGAAACGGGGTCTCACTAGGTTGCTGAATGACTCACTAAGTACCTGAGGCTGTCTTCAAAACTGCACGATCCTCCTGTTTCAGCCTCCCAAGCGCAGGGATTACAAGCGTGCGCCACCATGCCCGGCTTATTCTTTATTTTGAAACAGAGTCTCACTGAGTTGCAAAGGGCCTAAGGAGCTGCGGCTGTCCATGAACCCAAACCCTCCCATCTTAGCCTCCCCAATGCTGGGATTACAAGCATGCACCACCACGCCTGGCCTGTTTACTATTTTTCTACAGGCTGTGTTTGCATTTTTTATGAATTTGGAGGGGGGGGGACAGACTAGACTATCAGAAGGCTCTTCCAATTTGCATAGCCTGTGATTCCATTACACGTGAATCCGATTACCCATTATTATGGAGGCTGAGCCTGTGAGCAGAAAATATCCAAATGTCTGGTGGATAATTATGATAGGGATATTTTCGAAGCTAACTGTTATTCTATTTAGAAATTTGGATGATTGGCGCTTCGTGCCTGCAGCTCATAATACCACCAGAAACCCGCCGCAGAACTATAAGTGTGTAACTCACTAACCTGCTGATGCTCAAAGATACACATATATAATTTTAATAGTGCCCATTACACACAGACTTCCATTATAACACTCTTTCCACTCGGTCATAACTTTATGAAAAATTCCCTTATTGGCTAAAATTTTCCGGGCTTAATCACACTCTCGAGGCAAACTTTTTCAATTAAATGCCACTTAAGCCAATTTTGAGCTCTTTGAGAGAAAGGAAAATATGTAGGCCAGACCCTTAAAAGTAACTGTCAAGTAGGTTCCTTAGGAAAAGAAGAAAAGAGTTTAACATTCCCACTTTACGAAAGGGCTGACCTACGTCGCATCTTAAGCATCTCAAGGGTGAAAGTAGAGGTGTTTTACTGTGCTGAGGTCCCCAAAGAAGTCTCTCCGTTATCTCCTCTGCAGAGAATTATAGTCTAGAAAGAAGCTTAGTGGGTTTCAATCTGGTGGCCCACTTAGTGTGCATGCGGGAAATTTCAGTGAATACACATTACCGTTCTGCCTTGCAGCCATGACAGAATTTTCCACTTGGGAACTAATGAGAAGAAAGCCGTTCGTCTTATTGATCCAGCGTGAGTCCTATAGGCTCCAGGAAGAATGGGGTAATTACCGCTATTTTTAATCACCGCCATTTATGGCTTCTAAACCTGATTCCGGAATGCACAAGCCTCTGCAATGTTATTTCTGCAGAGGGAAGCATACTGATCATCTCTCTCAGAACAGCTAGGAGGCCGTGCCTTCTGGTGCTCAGGCCTCTGTTTTGTGGTTCTTTTATATTTGTTGTTTATTTGTTTGTGGTGCTGAGGAGTAAACCCAGGGGCATTCTACCTCCAAGCTACACCCCAGCCTGATTTTTTGATTCTTCATTTTGAAACAGGGTCTCACTAAGTTGCAGAGAGCCTCACTAAATAGCTGAGGCTGGCCATGAACCTGTGATCTTCCTGTCTCAGCCTCCCAAGTATTAGGATTACAAGTGTGTGCGCCACCACGCCCAGCTTTGTTTTTTGTTTTTGTTTGGTTGTTGTTTTTCTTTTTCTAGTTTCATCTGGTTGATCCAGAGCAGAAAAGCTACCCAGAACACACACACACACACACACACACACACACACACACACCCAGTGTCCTCTGTGATATATCCAGCCGCGAGCAGAATGAGGATGGATTCACTGCTAGATTCCTCCCGGGCGCGGGCCTTGATGTCTGCTGACAACTGGAGGAGACTTTCTTTTGATTCCAAAGAAATCCCCAGCCAAAGCTTCCTCACGGTGCATAAGGAAGAGCCTTGCTGGAGACGTTCCTGCTAGGGGTGGAAATCGTTTTCTGCCAGAGATCACAGTAGCCAGCCGTGCTGACTTCTTTTCTACCAGGTCTTGGTTCTATTTCTTCTTTCTAGGGAAGTCTCTCTGCCTCCTTTGAGAGCATCTCTTTTTATCTCTGTGCAGCAGTCACATTGAGTTTTAGCCCAAAACGTGCTACCCTCTCTCCTGCCACAGGACCTTTGTTGGTGCCATTTTCCTTGCCTAGCGTACCCTAGCTACCCCTCTTCTTCTAATAACTCTTAATCATCACTCAGAATTCAGTTTGCATTTCTTCTGGAAAGAAGCCCCCAATCTCCAAGGATATTTGTTCCCATACCACCATGTACTTCCTTTTCATGGTACCTGCCACAACTATACTCTCGCATTTATGTCTTCGAGGTCTCTTTTATTAATAATTCTATCTGTATTTGTTCCGTGAATGTTCAGTCCCTATAAACACTCAATGCCTAACACAGGGCTTAACATATAGTGGGTGCCCAGCAATTATTTCTTAGATAAACATACGAATGAATGAATACACTTCAGAAATTTCCAAGGGGAAGGCGAAAGTCACAGAGCCCGGGCCAGCTCTGCCAAACGCCTTGGCATTGGAAGAATTTGCCTGGTCTGTTTTATGATGTTGTTCTAACCTTGATAGGTAAAACCTGTAAAATGAGTGAGTGGGCAGAAGGGAAATAGGGGAGAAGAGAACCCGCAATAAAGCCACAGTCCGGGTCTATGTAAAACATTGCCCAGACCATAGCGTCGTAAACCTGGAAAGGGACCTTGGAGATCATTCCCGGATTTTTACAGACGAAAAAAAAAAAAAAAATGAGGCCCAAGATTCCACCGGAGTTACTGGCAGACCTCTCCCCTTCTTGTTCCTTGTCCTTTGCTGGTCTACTGCTCCCACAAGGAGGTGGCCCTTGACAGAAATGGGGAGAAAATTGAAAGGGAAGGTTAATAAGATGATGCCCACAGCCAAGAAGACCATAGCAGAGGAGCAGAAGTAGGAAGTCATTATAAACCAGGGCATCTCGGCCAACATTCTCACTGTTATAATCCAAAATAAACGATCATACAACTTAGAGGAAGGGAGATTTATATGCTCATAGTTTCTTGGAGATCTCGGCGTTCAGTCCATGTGCGGCTGAGGTCTATGGATCTCAGGGTGTGAGGAGGGCACAGGCTCTGCTCTCAAATTATGAAGTCCAGAAGCAGAAAGAGCCAGCAAGTGAGGAGATCAATCCCAAAGGCCACACCCCCGGGGACCCAGCTTCTCTAGCCACATCCACCATCCTAGGTCACCACCCAGTATATTCATTACAGTGATGTATCCACCACTGGTGAGGTTTCAACCCTCACAATGCAACCCGCATTGACTCCAAACAATGATTTATGGGCTCTGTGGGGAACATTCTGCCCCTAACTATAACACAGGGCCTCTAGCTTCAGTAGGAAGTCCCCAAGGGCACAGTGACCACCTATTTTGGAATCCTTAGCAAATTCTTTTGTTCTCTAGTCTATAAAGAAAATGGAGGCCGGGCGTGGTGGCTCAGCTTGTGATCCCCGCGCTTGGGAGGTGGAGACAGGAGGATCGTGCAGGTTTGAAGCCAGCCGCGCTGGCTTAAGAGACCCTGTTTCCAAATAAAAATATAAAAAATAGGTGTCTGGGAGTGTAGCCCAGAGGTAGAAGGGTTTCCAGGAACCCCGGTACCACCAAGAAAGAAAGAAAGAAAGAAAGAAAGAAAGAAAGAAAGAAAGAAAGAAAGAAAGAAAGAAAGAAAGAGGAAGGAAAGAGAAGGAAGAAAGGAAGGGATGGAGGGAAAGAAAGAAAGAAAGAAAGAAAGAAAGAAAGAAAGAAAGAAAGAAAGAAAATAAATGGAGGTCAGATAGAAGAATCTGCCCCCAAATCAGTCATTCTTAAAGGACAGCCAAGTGGCTTAGGTATGAATCCTGGTCCAGGCTCACAAGTGTTCACCTCACCTGCACCATTTTCTATGTTGTTTGGTCAGATTGTTTAACCTCTCTGTCTTTGTTTTCTCATCCATACTATGGGAATGATGGAGCTCAACTCTCGAGGTTCTTTCCAGAATGAAATGTAATACAGTTTACAAAGTACCTGTGCAGACCACAGAGAAGATGCTTAGTAGAACCTGGTATCATTCAGCAAACATGTACTGAATGCTAACTGTATGCTTATATGGCACTAGGCAAAATCCTGGGGTTGCATTATAGTGGGGGAGAAAGACATTTTTTGTGTGTGTGAAGGTGAGAGGGATTCTGGGTGGGGATTGAACCTAGGGGCATTCTACCTCTGAGTTACACACTCCTCACCCTATTTTATTTTCAATTTATTTTGAAACAGAGTCTCGCTAAGTTCCAGAGAGCCTCACCAAGTTTCTGAGGCTGGCCATGAACCTGCAATCCTCCTCTCCCAGCCTCCAAAGTACTGGGATTACAAGCATGAGCCATCATACACACCTGGCTAAAAAGATGAACGATAAAAGCAGAGGAATTACAGATCAGTAATATAAAGAAAAGAGTACAAAGTTTGAGGGTATAGCTCAGTGGTAGAGTACTTGCCTAGCATGTGTGAGGCCCTGGATTCCAACGTAGGGAGAGAAGGCAGGGCAGGAGAAAGGGAGGGAGGGAAAGGAAAAAGAGATTGCAGGAAGTCTGGAATGGATGGGAGAAGGGTTTGTCTACTTTTAGACGGGTTACATTAGTAAAGTCTCTTTGAGAACAGAGCATGGGAACTGAGGAGCCCAGCAAGATTCAAGCTAAAGACGATGTGCTCTAGCCCAGAACCCACTAGCAACAGGGA
>NC_137802.1:9549061-9684061 GCF_963383645.1 Muscardinus avellanarius | reverse complement strand
AATCACATTATTCAAGGAAAACGTGAGCGTTTCCTTTTGGGGAAGAAAAACAGTTGAGATTTCCAAAGATCTCATTTTATTACAGCTTGAGATGATCTAGCCTGTGAACAATTCAATCCCACTTTTAAATAAGGTTTTAACATTTTTAACATAAACACAATAAAAAAGATCACTAGATTAGAAGTCTTTAAAGTGACATCAGTTCCAAATCAGGCACTCAAAGTGACCTGCCCTCTTGGGACTTTGGTTGGTTTACCTGAGGGTGTGTGTGGGAGTTGGACTCTGTCCTTTCCCAGTTTAATGACCCATCAAATATACAGGGGAGAAGTTTCTCTCCCCTTTGAGCGAGGTGAGGATCAGCCGTGCATTTGCATTTCCTGGTCTTTGATCATTCACATGCTCTGTCTCCTTCCTGCAATGTACCGCTGCTCTGCTGGCCTGTCAGCTCAAGAGCTCTTCCTGCAAACCCCTCCAAATTGGCAGTGAATTTGGCAGAAAAGAAATGTGTTGTTGTTGTATTGTTGCTTTGCAAGATCAACCCTCCACCTACATGTCGGCTGACTGGGGACCACGTGTCTTTAAGAGGAGTCCTTAACAACCAAGAGCCCCTCAACTCACAAATCCCCCCAGCTCTGATTTATTTAGGTGGGTGCCTTGTGTGCCTGACAAATAAGGGGGCTTCTGTGAGGAGACTGTACTGTACGTAACATGATCGTAATTAGCCTTGTAAACTAAATTTATGAAAAGCGTGTGGCTTTGATTTTTTTTTTCTCTCTTTGGGATGCTGGGGATTGAACCCAGCGGCATTCTTCCTCTATGCCCCCAGCCCATTTTTATATTTTATTCAGAAACAGTGCCTCGCCAAGTTGCTGAGTGCTAAGCAACTGAAGTTGCCAAGTTGCTGAGGCTGGCTTCGAGCCTGCGATTTTCCCATCTCAGCCTCCCAAATACTGGGATCACGGTACTGCCATGTTACTGGTTTGCAGCTTTGATTTTAAACCAAGGCAGAAACCGTAGCTACCGAGCACCCAGCAGCAAGACAGGCATAAGGCGGGTTGGTGAAGGACAAGAAGATCAAGCTGCTATCCCATGAGTGAGCTGTGCATCCCAGTGCAATTCACTCTGCGAGACTCAATCTCTTCATTTGCAAAACTCTAGGGCTGGACCATTGTCTCAGAGGTTTCTTCCAGCACGAAGGTGGAGATTCCATGAGTAGTCCCATGGATGTCTGTAGGCGCGAGACAAAAGAAAACCCTTTGGCCCGATTATCAGACTTGGTATGGCCAACTCATCCTCTTAGAAACATCCTATTAGCCAGGCGTGGTGGCTCAGGCTTGTAATCCCCGCATTTGGGAAGCGGAGACAGGAGGATCACGCAGGTTTGAAGCCAGCCTTGCTGGCTTAAAAGACCCTGTTTCCAAATAAAAATATATAAATGGGTCTGGGAGTGTAGCCCAGAGGTAGAAGGGTTTCCAAGAACCCCAGTACCACCAAAGAAAGAAAAAAAAAAAAAGAAAAGAAAAAAAACATCCTATTAGATAGAAACTTCAAGCAAGGGAGGCGTGAAGGAGTAAGGCTGGGCTTGGGGAGGCTCTAATGAAGGCTTTCACCTTTCCTTTAAGGTATCCCCCAGGGCCTTTGAATTGGAGCCTGGACAGGTGGCAGCTCCGGAGAAATAGCAATTAGTAAGACACGATGAGGTGGAACCCGCAGGGTGAGGTGTTTACTTTATCTTCTCTAGACTGGGAGGATGAACAGATGGACTCTTAGACCTTTGCATACAGTTTTAGACTTACTTAACCTTGAATGTGCACAGAGGCGGACGGCTAAACCTTCGCGATCAGAAACGTCATTCGTAATTGATTCTCTTCTTTAAAAGAAAAGGAAAAAAAAAAAAAGGTAAATCCAAGACAAAGGTAAATCCGGTAGAATTTCCCTGGCTTTGAAAATCTCTACATTCTCTCAAAACATACCACTGGATCCAGAGAATAAGATTCAGAAAGGAAGCTGTCCCTTTGGGGCTTTCAAAAATAAAAACTACCAACATGTGCTGAAGGAAACGTTTCTCCTATGAAGTCCATAATGATTTGATAATTATGATTCCAGTCCCGGAAATGCTTCCAGGAGAAGGAGCCAGTATCTCTATTAGGAATTACCGTATGTCCCAAATCAAGGCCTGGGCTCCCTGTTCCTCTTTTTAATACGACTATTTTTTGACTCACTTGTTCAACCAGTATCTGTTGAGTAGGAATCACGTATCATGCCCTCCGCTATGCACTGGGGATAAGCTCATAAAGAGGACAGATAAGTTGGCCACAGGTTTCCCCCTACATTTTGTGTAAGTATGGATTCCTATTTGTAAATTTTTCCAAGATGTGGCCTCCATCTATAAGCCTGAACTCTTTCTACTGATCTGTGTAAATGTTCTAGCACATTCTGCCATTTTCCTACACACACACACACACACACACACACACACACACACAGTATCACAACTCTCTAGGTGGATGCTAAAACTGGAACCGTGAAGCCAAGTAAACGAAGCGGACTACAGTCTTAGGCTACAGCCATTTATTTGGGGGAGCTGAGATTTTGATTCCCCAGCAGGACCCCAAGAGGTTATAAGAGGTTACAGACCACGCAATAGACAGGTAGCACAATGGACTACCTTCTCAGAAAAAGCCAAGTCGAGGTCTTCTACAAAAAACGTCTATCTGGTTACGAGGAACATACCTATTTCTAGGGCTGGTTGATAAAAATATTTTGATATTTGTCAGGAAGCATGAGAGCACAGCCAAGGTCACAGCTTTGTATAGAGCGCACCGAGTAAAAGATCTCAGTCCTTCTTCTTGGAGTTTTCTCAGAAGACTCAACGTGCCCTTTCATGAGATGTCTCCATTAGCCGGTGTCTCGACAGTACACAATCGTATTGCTCACTGCACCCTCTGTCCACCGATACTACCAATAACTCTTTCCTGTCACTTCTCAACCCCTCCCAAACGTCAAGTCTCAACAACACTTTTCTGGGGAGTGCTTTGAAACTACAGGAGTCTGACCCGATGCCTCCCTCTCCGATGTTTTATATCCTTGATCACACAGCCCATCAACCATTTTGTTTTCACCCATTTCTTTTCCCTTCTCGCTTGTTTCAAACTGATTTGGTCATTACCTATCATTTCCTTAGAAAGGTGAATCATATTTTTTATTTTTATTTATTTATTTTTTTGTGGTTCTAGGGTTCCTGGGAGCCCTTCTACCTCCAGGCTACACTCCCAGACCTATTTTATATTTTATTTGGAAACAGGGTCTCTTAAGCCAGCAAGCCTGGCTTCGAACCTGCACAATCCTCCTGTCTCCACCTCCCTAGCGCGGGGATTACAAGTGTGCGCCACCGCGCCCGGCATGAATCATATTTTAATATCAATAATTCCACAGTGTTTGCTCAGGGTTAGTCTCAAGGTAAGTTTTCAGGTGTTTGCCTGGTTGGTTAGACATTTTACCAATAATCAAGAGAAGCTTATTAAAGCAAAACTTCAACAATATGACAGAGGTTTAGAATGTGTCTTCATCTACAGAACATGCTTTAACCTGACACATTTATTTGAACCTTACCCAACTTCTTTGTTAACCCTATAACTACTAAAATCATAAAACATCAAAGGATATACTTTATTTATTTGGTGCCAGGAATTGAACCCAGGGGCATTCGACATACAAGCTACACCTCCAGCTCTGTCTTATTTTGAAACAGGGTCTCACGAAGTTGTGGAAGGTCTGACTAAATTGCCGACTCTGGCTTCAAACCTGTGATCCTCCTGTCTCAGCCTCCCAAGTATTGGGATTACAGGCATGCGCCACTGCACCAGTCTTCAAAGAATTTACTTTAAAGTGACAGATGCCTAAAATATCTAAACACAACTTGCTACCTTGCTCACTTCAGTTATTGTACTTAATTAAAACTAAGGTGTTTTCAAAGTCCCTTTTCTATTGCTATGTAATTATCACCTTCAGCATAAATCGAGTAATCATACATGTGTGTCTACCTGGAAATTCTTTTCATTCTTCTGGTCTGTTTATTCTCCCTGTATCTGTACTAGCTGGTCTTAATTACTCTGCTTTTTATAATACATTTATATTTAGTAGAACATAATTCCTACATGATTTTTCTTTGAGAATGTCTTGACTGTGTTTAGACTTACGTATTTTCCAGTGAATATAGACATCAAGTTTTCAATTTCTGCTGGGAAACCTGCTAGCATTTTGATTAGGATTGCACTAAATATATAAGTAAATTTGGAAATAATTAACTTTTTTACTATATTGAGTCTTATCTTGTATGATATTCTACTATTAAAAATAGGATAGCCAAGAGCCGGGCGTGGTGGCGCACGCTTGTAATCTCTGAGCTTGGGAGGCTGAGACAAGAGGACCACGTAGGTTCGAAGCCAGCCTCAGCTACTTAGTGAGGCTCTCAGCAACTTCATGAGACCCTGTTTCCAAATAAAATAGAAAATAGGTCTGGGAGTATAGCCTGGAGGTAGAAAGCCTCTGGGTTCCACCCCCAGTACCACACACACAAAAAAAATACGATAGCCAAATAAGGAAAAAAACACAATATGATCCCCTACCTCACAACACACACACACACACACACACACACACACACACACACACAGAGTAAATTTCAGGTAAATCCCAGTCTAAGTAGGAAAGATAAAATAATGAATCACCTACAAAATAACATAAATGTAAATTTTCAAGTTAATGGAGGTAGGGAATTACTTCTAAATGAGTACACACACAAAAAAAAAAAGAATAAAATAGAGCTGGGTGTGTAACTTGGAGGTAGAATGTCCCCGGGTTCCATCTGCATTACCACAGAAAGAAAAGGTCTAAGTGTATATGATTTTAAAAATACAGATTGAATGTCTCAAAGATGTGAAATTAAGAAAAAGAGAAAAAAAAGTTGAAGAAGCATAAAAAAAAAGAAACACAATATAAAAGAAACACTAACTTGGTCTGCACTGAAATTAAATATACAGAAAAGATACTATTTGAGTATATAATGCAAATTAGAGAGTGGGAAAGGCATTTTTAAAACACGCACATATTTATAGATATATAGATATAGATGGCAAAAGGGGATCACACTAAAATATGTAAAGAGCTCTTTCTTACTAGTCAATAAGATAGAAAACCCAAAGGAAAAAAATGGGTGATAAACTTGAAGAATTCAGATAAGGAAATTCTTATGACCAAAAACATAAATAAGAGCTGGGCATGGGGGCACAGGCTTGCAATCCCAGTACTTGGGAGGCTGAGACAGGCTCATGGCCAGCCTCAGCTACTTAGTGAGGCTCTTGGGAACTTAATGAGACTCTGTTTCCAAATAAAGAATAAAAACTAGGGCTGGGGGGGTGGGTGTAGCTCTGAGGTAGGATGCCCTGGGTTCGATCCCCAGTAACACAAAAGAAAAAAAGGAAGAAACAAAGATATTCGGTGCATTTTTATCAGAAATACCATGTCACAACCACCATAAACACTGATATTACCAGGTTCTAGTAATACAGTAACAAAACCTTCTATACGTAGCTGGTGTAAAGGAAATTTAGGGAAATCATGTTTTAAATCATTTAATATTAACTATTAAAGTAAGATATATGTATGATCTATGACTCAACAATTCTCCTAGACAAGCAACAAATACATAACAAAGATGGACGCGCATAAAAATAGGTACACAAAAATAACAGCAATTCCTGACAGCCAGGAAGTAGAAATAACCCTAATCCATCAAGTATTTATCAATAGTTAACTACATAAATAAATTATAATCTTGTTTACTTCTTGGAAAACCCTGCAACAAAGAAAATAAATGACCGGTTTCTCTATGCAAAAACTCTAGTGATGTTAAGTAAAAGAACCCAGTCAAAAATAGATAGAACTGAACAATTTCATTTATACAAAGCCCCAAGCCAGCCCAAAGTAATCAATAACAGAGAGAGAGTAAGCAAAGATTGAAGAGAGTATGATGGGCTCCTGTATAGTGTCGCCAATCAGACCCTGAGTGGAGATCACTCAGCGTGTGTTTGCTCTGTGATAATCTATCAGGCGCTTAGAAGTGGACTTCTCTATACATATGTTATATTCAAATGAGATTATTTTATTTCTTTTGGGGGTGGTACTGGGGTTCCTGGAAACCCTTCTACCTCCGAGCTACACACCCAGACCTATTTTTATATTTTTATTTGGAAACAGGGTCTCCTAAGCCAGCAAGGCTTGCTTCGAACCTGCACGATCCTCCTGGCTCCGCCTCCCAAGCGCGGGGATTACAAGCGTTCGCCACCACGCCCGGCCTTAAATGAGATTATTTTAAAATCAGATAAAATTCAGCCCCAAAACTTCTAAATTGAGTATAAAAGATGGCTGCAACATGAATTACTGAAGAAATTAAAAAATATATGCCACTCAGCTTATTGATAAACTTAAAAGCCCTTGAAAAACAGCAGGTGCAGAAACATCACTCTCTTCTGTTTCTCAAGAGGAGAAGATGAGATTCTTACGTGAAGGCTGTCCTCCCCATTATTGGAAGAAAGTGAAGGTCTTATCATCAGGGACAAGAAAGTTCAGGTCAAAGGAACTCCTCACAAACAAATCTTATTAAATTAATTCTTATCTGCCTAGTCATAGCTCTAGCCAATTAAATCCCTGGCTCAAGCCCCCTACCGTATCACAATTTCTTAACTTACTCTTCTTAGTCCATTTCATTCTATGCATAACTGATGAGCTGTTTCTTTGTGGCTTCATTTCCTTGGGAGGGCCCCCATGCCACACAAAATCTGTATTAAATATATCTATATGTTTTTCTCCTGCCAATCTGTTTCATGTCAATTTTAATTTTCAGCCACGACCTTAAGAGGATGAAAGTGGAATTTTGCCGCCCTTAATCTGTTAGACTGCTGTTTGTCGCTATATCAGATATCTGACATAATCAACTTATAAAAAGGAAAGCTTTATCTCAGCTCACAATTTTGAAGGTTTCTGTACCTGATCACTCGGACTCATTACTATTCTGGAGCCTGCGGAGAGATGGCACATCATGGCAGAAGTGCCTGGTGGAACTAAGATGCTCACCTCGTTGCCAGGATGTGAAAGAGGGGAATAAAATGAGTGAGGTACCGCTACCCCCTTCAAGGACACACCCCCAATGACCAGAAGACCTCTCATTAGGTTCCACCTCTTAAAGGTTCCACCACCTCCCAATGGTGCCAAGTCGGGGGCCAAGGCTTGTTTAACATGTGACCTTCAGGGGATGATTAAGAACCAAGCTATAGCTCCCTACATTATCCGAAGCAAAATGTTGAAGACGTGTTACACGGAGGATCAGACTGGCATCTCCTCTCATTAATGCCATGGGTTTTCAACTTTTAGCTGGTTAACCTTACCTTTATCTGTCACTCCTTGGCTGTCTACTGATGTTTTAGCAAGTGGGCTGGGAGTACCTGGCTCTTTCAACTCAACCCTCTCTGACTTGTGCAGTTTTTTTCTGCCCTGACTAGGGAGATCACAGCTATAACCGTGCTGGTCTCAGGAAATCCCTTTGACATTCTTTTTTCTCTCTCAACCTGTAAAATTATTTTTCTGTTTTACTTCCCTGGTTAGAAACAGATAAGGGATGTATAAAAAAATCTTGTGCTATTATAATTCACCCATGTAACTGCTCTAAAATTTTAACCTTTCTGCCCTTCTAATAGCCCTATGATGTAGTAGTGTCAGAAAATCAAAAGATTCCAACTTCAGTAGCTTTCTTCATGGCTAGCTTGACTTTAGTTTTTTCTCAAAACTACCCAGATGCAACAGGAAGAGAAAAGAGATAATTCTCTCAAGTTTTCTCTATGATCTGTAGCTTCCAGCCAGTGGACCACAGCAGAAGGGAGAGGTGAGGCATTAATTCCTTTTAAGTCAAATCTCCTGACTTCTATTTCATAATATGAGCAGAACAATTTCCCCTTCTACCGTTAGGAAAGAGAGATGTCTACTTCCATAAAATGTATTTCATTTCGAAGTTGCAGGCATTAAATTTAAAGATTCAATAATTCTCAGGTGTCTCCTTTTGCAATGGCCCATACATAACATGAGATGGGAGACTGATAAGTAGAATTTCTAACATTACTCCTTATTACACTTTTGAAAACTTTCAAGCACACGTTATAACATTGTAAAATAAAACCAATTTGCTATAGTTTTAATGCTTTTGCTCAAGAGTTGGATTCACACTGGCTTCTGTATTAAGAAAAAAGATTATCTAGTAATCCTTTATAAAAATAACCATTGCTTCTAAAACGTCATTATCTTAAAAGTGCAACTAATAAGCAATATGTGTAGGTTTCTTAGTCAAGTTTCTAAGCAAGATTCAATATTCCTTTTCCACTTTACATCTGTAACAAATATTGGAGAATGTATTATTTTTTTTTGTTTTGCTAAATGGATTGGTACTTGGAATTGAACTCAGAGGCATTTTACCTCCAAGCTACACACTCGCCCCTTTTCTTTCTTTCTTTCTTTCTTTCTTTCTTTCTTTCCTTCCTTCCTTCCTTCCTTCCTTCCTTCCTTTTTTAAACAGGGTCATGCTAAGTTGCTGAAGATCTTGCTAAATCGCTGAGGCTGGCTTCAAACTTGTGATCCTCCTGTCTCAGTTTCCCAGGTAGTAGGATTACAGGCATACGCCCCTGTACTTTCCTTGTTTTGCTATATTTCAAAGCAATTTTTTTTATGGCGGGTCTGGGGATGGAACCCAGGGGCATTTTACCTCCGAGCTACAGCCCCTGCCCTATTTTTTTATTCTTTATTTTGAAACCGGGACTCGCTGAGTTGCAGAGGGCCTCACTAAGTAGCCGAGGCTGTCCGCGAACCGCGATCCTCCGGTCTCAGCCTCCTGAATGCCGGGATTACAAGCGTGCGCCACCACGCCCGGCTTTTTCTCAAAGTAATTTTTACAGCAGTTTTACGTTGACAAGCAAAGCTGAATGGAAGGTACAGAAATATCCTATATACCCTCTGCCCCCAGTACATAGACAGTGCCTCCTGTTACTAACATCTCCCATCAGAATGGTACCTTTGTTACAACTGATGAATGTCACCTTGAGACAGCATCATCCGATGTCCGTAGTTTTCATTAGAGTTCACTCTTAATATTGTATATTCTATGGGTTTACACAAAGGAAGGATGATGTGGGTCTACCACGATAGTATCATATATAGCATTCCCATCTACTTTGGTATAACCTGTACCATTTTCCCACTAAATCATCAGTGGCAATTTTATCACAAGCTAAATTATCCATCCACTGTCCTGTCTTGGATCTTTCTGTTCTGCGGCATTCGTTAGTTTATGCATCCATAAAATGATATACCATGCTCTTGCAGTTATCATAAAAATACAATGTCATTATATCTGCTAAACCAAAAACCTCTTCCTCTCTGAACCCGGCTCTACCCACCTAGTGGAATAACTGATGCACGGCCACCTGGCTCTTCTCTCTTTGCAGGAGGAATGAGACTCGCGTGGATACATAGCATTATAAATAAAGCTTCGTTCAAAAAAGTAAAAACAAAAAACAAAATTAATTATCTTAAGCCATTGAAATGGGTGTGCGGGAAGCAGTGCTTTTACTAGATTATTATGGATGAAACATATCAAAATAATGGATGTTTTCAAAAGCTGTCCAGAAGTTTCTCTTCTCACTGGAACTTTGGTTGGAATTCCATTAACTCTGAGGCCCGACATCTTTATAATGTTAAATCTGACTCTTCACATCTTCATATCTTTATTATTCTGAATATATTTAATGAATAAACATAAACCAAGAGCCAGGCAGGTGCTGCTCTTTCATAATGATTTATATTTTCTCCACAGCATAAGATTTTTTAATTATACTGTAACTGGCCATCCCCATGAATATTTTTAATAGTTCTGACTGCTTTGAATTGAGCCTCTGAAGTTTCCTAGTTCAAAATGAATGATGTTAAATAACAGTAATTGTTTCTGTTTCTTTCTACTAAATAATATCTCTTTCTGTTTTGTAGCTTGGGATGAATGGACATTCTAAAATAAAATTGAAAATTGATAATATACTTCTTCCTTTTCCTTCTCTTTATCCTTCTTCTTCTTCTTTTTCATACTGGTAAATTAATATAGGGGTCTCTCCCACTGAACTATACTCTCATCTATTTTATCTCTTTATTTTGAGATCAAATCTCACTAAGTTGCCAAGGCTGGCCTAAAACTTACAATTCTCCTGCCTCGGCCTCCTGAGTAGTTGGGATTCCAAAAGTATATCACAAATCCTGGCTTCTCTTGTGCTTTAAGAGAAGTTAACAAGATTTTTCTGTAAATAGCCAATTTTAATTTTGAGTTTTATGAGCCATGCTAACTTTATCAGAACTACTCAGCTCTACAATTGTAACACAAAAGCAGACACACACACACACACACACACACACACACACACAATGAACAGAGTTAGATTTGGTCCACACACAATGGTTTACTGAGCCCTATGCTATTTTAACATTTCACCATGACTATGATTTTGGTTATTTTTTTTTTTTACTTCTACATTGCTGATCAAAAGCCTTTCATTTCTTTTTTATATAAATTACTGTTTTATATCAAGATGATCGCCTTTCAAAAATCTTTTACATTTCAATTGCAATAATATCTTCCAAATTTATCTATTCTAATATTGAAGCAGTCATGTCTCTCTACTGTGAATTTTTATTGGTAATAATGCATCATTTTTTATTTATTACTGGACCTTACTAGACATCTTTCTAAATGCACTCACCTCTTCCATCCTGTCTCTCTACAGTCCTCCTTTAGAGATGACAATGTTTCTGGCTTACAGAGAAAGAGCCATGCAGCTGAGAAGCCAAGTTGGAGGGAGAAATGGGTCTATCCAAGCCATTTCCACTGGTGGCCTTGTTCATGTACAACCCAGAGTCCATGCTCCTAGAATCTGTGGACCTTGGTAGTTACCAGGGTCCAAGAAGCCGACATCATCTCTTCCTAGCTTTATTTCTTCCCTGCCACACACCCTCACACACAGAGAACCAGATTAGGGCCTTATTCCAAGCCACTGCTTACCCTAACTTCCCATAACGCTCTTTAGTGTAATGGAGCCCTCTCGAGCAGGCTCAGAAGACCCAAAACTCTGCATCCCTTTCCGGTTCCAATTTGATAGCCTGAAATTGAGCATGGGAGAGTATTTACAACACAGTGGATGCTCCAAATCAGACTTTATATTCCCAGACAGCCAGTTCACCAGACTTGTGGGGAGCCATTAAGGTTTTCCCCTTTAAGAATACTTCTGACTGTCCTTTGCCCAGAGCCAATAAGGTTTGGGGTCATGGAAAGTTCAACGTCTGAGAGAAGTTCAGGTGGAATTGATTGCTTTGGCCGTTACGTGCATAGGTGGTGACGCCACGAGGGTTGGTTGACCGGGAGCGGTATAAATAGGACGACAGCGATAAAACCGGGATCGGTCAGTAGAGAGATCGACCCGGGAGTGTACTGGCGATCCTTCCATGAGAGAATTAAGTATTCTATGAATAAAATTCATTGAATAGAATTCTTTTCATCCTCACTCTTCTTTTCAGAACCCGTACTTTTGCCGGCAAGCTCCGGCACAGATTGCTAACACCGGCGTTTCCTAAACAAGAGAGGTTATGACTTTATCCTCTGTCGCTGTCTCTTCTGCGCTGAAATGGGTGTGCGGGAAGCAGTGCTTTTACTAGATTATTCTGGATGAAACATATCAAAATAATGGATGTTTTCAAAAGCTGTCCAGAAGTTTCTCTTCTCACTGGAATTTCAGAAATCCTTTAACCTCTGAAGCACAAGTCTTCATCCCATTATCCATGGAAAATATAGATGGAATTACCCAAGCCCTAGTCTTCTGCCTTGTCACAGCTCAGCCAAATAGCGTGGGCTCTGCCACTAACGATGATAACCCCCAACTGGGAATTGATGTTGACAAAACACAAGCTGTTTCATCTTTGCAGAGGTTAATCAAATTCACTGAATGCAGACGCTTTACTAAATGTCCATAATCAGAGCCTCAATTATTGGAGAACATTCCAGCTGATAGGGTGGGGCAGTAGTTAAGCAAAACCACAGGAAACAGGAGGGCCTTTGCAAGATCTTGAAAACATAAGTGCATTTATGTCTGAACCCCACGGAAATACGACAAACTGATCTCCCGCTGAACATGCCCCGCCGACGCTCTCTATGGCTCATTGTTAAAATAACACCTCATTTCGGGTACTTTGTCAAGGGAGCTGTGTGTGTTTAAGAGCTTAGAACGGAGTACGATTGGCATGTGAGGCAAAAATCGGGGTGATGACGGCAATTGGGTTAATCAAGAAGAATTTATAGTGGGAAATAGGGAGCCATTGAAGAGTTCTAGGCAGGAAAACAATGCAATAAAAGTTGTAATTAAGCAAGATGAGTCTGGCAGTATTAGGGCAAGATCTAGCTCAAGTCCCTTATATGGAAACGGAGGTAGAATTAGTCATCAGTTACAAAGCAGAAAAAGAGAGAGAAGCGTCCGATCTCGTCTACTTTTAGTAGGCAGTTAAGGTAACGCGTAGGCTGGGAAGTCTCGCACAGCTTCCTCAGCTCATTAAGTTAAATCACCTCCCTGCTCTCATTTGATATTCATGAGTACTAAAAACCAGGCCTGCAGCCCAGGGAGCCTCTTGAGCGCTCCTTATCATGGCGTTGTAGCAAATGGGAAGTTTCCCAGGAGCGCATAGGTTGGTTGGAACCTTCCACTGTCCCATTTTCTGGAACAGTTAAAACCCCGTCCATTCTTAGGGGAATAAGTGAATAGATACCCGTGTCTGCTAACTCTCATTCAAAAGCCGTTAGATGGCAGGGAAAATTCAACCGAGGCCACAGAGATGACTAGGGGTTCATGCGGGGCCTAGGAAAATGGATTTGCCTAATGTGATGGTCAGATTTCCCCTAAGGGATAGGTAAAATTTAGAAGACTCCAGCCAAACTTTGTCAAGAAGCTAGGGAGTACTCCTCTTTAGGACCGTCCATCCATGTATCCCTCTTTCTAATGTCCATCCAAGAGCCAACACGAGACCCCCTTTCTTGAGGATTTGCTCCCAGCAATCTTTGACTTTCTCAACTGAAAGAGCTTGTGCCTGGACCGAAAGCTAGCACTTAGCTCATGTTTCCTGGGGGCCGCCTATTCCTGAATGAATTTTCTGTCCAGCTAGATAGGAGCTCTTTCTAATCAGGATGTGTTCTTTATGCCATCCATGCTTGGAAAAGAGTGATATCGAAGTAAGCTCACTCTCCACAATCCTCATTCCAAATTATGCTAACGATGGTGAGGTTGATCCCCTGCCTCCCAACCACACACCGCACGCTCCCAGCAGATGTCCTTGATAGCTCCCTTCCTAAAAACAGAGGGCACAACAACTTAAGCGCCCATAACTTCCTTCCTTTCTCTGCCACCCATTTTATTTACCTTTCCTGCTTTTTTTTAATTTTTATTGGTGCATTATATTCATACATCCTATTGGGGTAAAAAACTTGTGTGTACATACATGTTCACATCACTGATTTAACCCCTACCCAATTCCCACCCTATTCCCTCCCCGTCCCTCCTTCCCTTGCTCGGCTTAGTGGTTGACTTCGATATGTTTAAGTACATTGTGTGTTTTAGAGATTTTCCTCTTCCCCCCTCCTTTCTCCTCCTTTAGGTTGTCTTGTTTGCTCCTCCATAGGATTTTCTTTTTTAAAGAAAAGATTCTTCCTTATTGGACAAGCTAAATCACTGACTTCTGGAATTTTCATCAGGCGTTATCTTTTATCCCGACATCTTCAATCCATTCTTCTGCTACAAACATCACTGATACTGTAACTTCCTAGTGTTAATATTCTCACTGTTTTTCCATAAAAAAAGCTATTTCCCAAACCACATCTTACAAATAGTATGTATTTATTGATTCCTCTTTCCTATCCTATAGTGCTACAGCATCTCATGCAGACCTTGAGAAAGCTCGGTCAGGGAACTCGCAAGGGCGTAAATCCCCCATGGAGTATGTCTAGCATTTCCTTCTTCAGAAAATTATTTTAGGATTATTTGGATCAATACGTACAATTGGAATTCTTATGTATAAGCATTATAACTAAAATTGATGGGCAGTGGCTTGTGAGCGACTCAGACAACAAAGAGTTTTTTTTTCCCCAAGGATAAAGTTTGGGCCAAAGATTAAGTTCAAACTGACCTTAGTTTGGGCCAGTATATAAGATGAAGTTCAAGCTGGCCTTATAATAAGACGAAACATACTTTCTATGATTATTTAAATGTCTGACACCCTGCCCTAGAGTCTGTAAAAGACTTTTTCTGTCCTTAAAGTTCCTGTGTGCATGACTATAAAAATTATAACAAATCCTAAAAATAAATAAATAAATAATAATTTAAAAAAATAAGAGAGAAGCTGGAAAAGCTTCCATCAAAATAAAGTTCGAGAAGCTGCCATCTGGTCTCATGTATCAGCGTCTTCTCTCTCATGACCTCGACTCTTCTCACCAGCACACAAACCTTGACTCTTGCTAGGGCCAGACCCCGACACTATAGGTTTTTTTTCTTTTTTTTTTTCTTTTTTTTTTGGTGGTACTGGGGTTCCTGGAAGCCCTTCTACCTCCGGGCTACACTCCCAGACCTATTTTATATTTTTATTTGGAAACAGGGTCTCCTAAACCAGCGCACGCGGATGGCTTCGAACCTGCGCGATCCTCCTGTCTCCGCCTCCCAAGCACGGGGATGACAAGCCTGCGCCACCGCGCCCGGCTCACTATAGGTTTTTTCAAACATGGGTTCTTTTAATACCAATTCATTGTAGTGGCTCTCTTTGGACTTCCAGTTCATACTCAAGATTAGAATACTGTGTTCAATTCCCTTGGACATAGCTGTGCAACGCTCAAGCCCCACATCGACGAGACACAGAAGGAAGAAAGATTAGGAAAAGGTGCGCACACACGTTTGTTGTTATGTGAGTAGAGATTGGACACTCCCTCAGAGGTCCGTGTCTCTTTGTCATGGAGTCTCATCTCGAGGCCTGGTTCCCTGAGCCTATCAGATGCAGAGTAAATACTTGAACCTGGAAGTAGACATTTGGAACCAGGGTGTACTGTGACCAAGACACCCGACAAGAATAACTTAGAAGAGGAAAGATTTATGTGATTCATAGTTTTAGATGTTCAGTTCATGAATGTTCAGTCAGAGATGTTCAGTACTGCCTTTGGCTCCAAGGTGGAAATATCTCAGCAGCAGGCCAATAGGGCATGGCAGAGGAAAAGCCACTTAATCTATAGTGGTCAGAAGCAGAGAGTAAGAGGAGGGGACCAGGAACTTACACAGTCCCTACGGCCACTTCCCCAGTGACCTACTTCCAGAAGCCGCAGCCACCACTGAGCATCCTTGCACTGGGGACCTCGCTTTCAATGCCTGAGCCTTTCAGAGGATATTCCAGACCCAAATGATAACACAATAATGCACGCAAGAAGTAAGCCAGTATTGCTAAGATTAGGATACTTGAGATAGCTGCACATCGGCAATAGTGTAAGTCCTATGGCTAGAAAACAGAGAAAATAACAAATGGTATACTACTGGGAAAGGACAATACAAAAAGAAAAGGAACTAAGGAAGTTATAAAGAAGAACAGAATAATGTAAGAATAAAGGCATTGAGAAAGAATCTGAAGAATCAAGTACATAAAATGTTGCAGAAAGATAAATAAAAAGAAGTCTAAGGAGGAAAACCTGAAGGCTTTGGTGTACATGATAGGTTGTTGTTGTTGTTTTGTGTTGGGGATGTAACCCGAGGCTTTGCACATGCTAAGCACACACTGTAACACCGAGTTGCACTCCAAACACCAAAGTATTGTTTCTTAAATCATACATTGTTGTTCATTATAGAAAAAAACTACAGCTATAAATAATAAAAACCAGTCACTTATAACCTCATCATTCAAAGGTTAACCTTAAATTGCAAATAAACAATGAATACTTTTAAAATATAGTAAGCCCCAAATATGATGTAAGACATACTCATAATTAAGTAAAACTATCCATCATTTATCTGAAAGTCTAAAAGTAGGTATCTTGTATCTATTTACTTATTTTTTTGTGTGGGTCTGGGGATGGAACCCAGGGGCATTTGACCTCCAAGCTACACCCCCTGCCCTATTTTTTATTCTTTACTTGGAAACAGGGTCTCACTAAATTGTGGAGGGCCTCACTAAGTAGCTGAGGCTGTCCGCGAACCGTAATCCTCCAGTCTCAGGCCCCAGAATGCTGGGATTACAAGCGTGTGCCACCACGCCCGGCTTAGGTATCTTGTATTTTACATGGCAGTGTTAGATGTGGCCCTAGACTAAGTATCTCAACTGAAGCAGGCTCTTAAGGATCTGACAGTTGGAGCTGGCATGGTGATCACACTCTCTGTGTTACCAGCACAACTATCACTTTAGTCATCCAGACATATGTATAACAGTAATTTATTCATTCATTCATTTAGCAAATGAGAGATCTGATTTTTGTAAAAAAAAAAAAAAAAGTCATAGTACTCAGTCTTAGCGACATATAGAAATTACATAGGAAGCCTCAAAAAAATGCTAGGGCTTGTGCCCCAACCCCAGAGACTCTGACCTAAGTTGCCCGGGGTTCTCCCAGGGCATTGTGAGTTTTAACATTTCCCCAGGTGATTTCTAATAAGCAAGCAGAATTCTGCCAATGGGCTAAACAGAGAAAGAGCAGGACTCAATTACTGATTGCATAATGAGAGGGACAAAAACCAAGCTTTTAAAAAAAAATGAATTTACTTCCTAGTGACATCATTTGAATTCACTATCTGTGTTCTGAATGGTAGAAGCTGAACTAGCTCTCTTGATGCAGCCAACTCTTCACCCAAATCAACTCTTGTCTTGATACCAGTTAGAGAAGATATGGAGAGAATATAGACACTTTTCAAGTTATAATAAGCTTATGTCTCAATAAATCCTTCATGAATTAAAAACAGCATAGGACAAAATTAATTTTTCTAAACTTGAAATAGAATCCATAGATATTCTGCCTCCTAGCCACACCCCCTAACACTTTTTATTTCTGTGTGTGTGTGTGTGTGTGTGTGTTTGTTTTACTGGGGATGGAACCCAGGGGCATTTTACCTCCTAGCTACACCCTCAGCCCTATATTTTATTCTTTATTTTGAAACTGGGTCTCACTGAGTTGTGGAAGCCTTCACTAAGTAGCTGAGGCTGATTGCAAGCCCATGATGCTCCTGTCTTAGCCTCCTAAATACTGGGAGGTATTGTAATTCCAATACTTGAGAGGCTGAGACAGAAGGACCACAGGTTCTTGGCCAGCCTCAGCTACTTAGTGAGACCCTCCACAACTTAGTGAAACCCTGTTTCAAAAAGAAAAAGAAAAGCCGGGCGTGGTGGCGCACGCTTGGAATCCCCACACTTGGGAGGCAGAGACAGGAGGATCGCGCAGGTTAGAAGGCAGCCGCGCGCTGGCTTAGGAGACCCTGTTTCCAAATAAAAATGTAAAAATAGGTCTGGGAGTGTAGCCCGGAGGTAGAATGGCTTCCAGGAACCCCAGTACCACCCCCCCCCCAAAAAAAAAGAAAGAAAGAAAGAAAAGAAAAAATAGGACTGGGGGGTTGTAGCTCAGAGGTAGAACGCCCCTGAGTTTCATCCCCAGTACTGCAAAAGGGCATCACTATGCCCAAATACAAAAATACATTTAATACGCCTAGCCTACTGAACAACGCAGATTAGCAACACCAATGCACTACAGACGTTCAGCTGTTCACCCTCATGACCGTGGGGCCGACTGAGCAGTGTGGCTCAAATTCTAAATCTGAAGCATAGGCTTTACTCATGTTGACACCATAGTAAAGTTAACAAGAAAGAATTGCAAGTTGAACCATAATCATTCAGGAACCACCTATCTAGCCATACAGTCATCTGGATCCCTCTGAGCTCTAACACGGTTTTTCTACCATTAGTTACACACGCATCCATTCAACAGAGCTGGCCTTGGCCCCAAGTTCCAGTCAACACTCTAGCCAGACTCTGCTGTAGCCTTGGCTACTCCTTCTACCCCGGCCGTCCTTCGCTTCCTCCTCAGACAATCATGGTTCCTATAACGCTGTATCCTCAAGGACTTAAAGAGAACCATACGGTAGCCTGCACCTCTGAGCCCTCAATAATTATTCCTCACCGTCTTATACTCCAAAACATCCTTGCCACAGCTAACAAACTGCCTAGGGACAAGTTGTGAGTACACCACACATCACATACTTCCAGATTTTCAACTCCTTGGAGGCAGAGGCTGAAATTTTTTCAAATATTTTTTTATGGAAAAAATGAAGGGTATCAATATGGAGACCTCAGGGCCGTCCTGTCTGAACTACTTATACTTTGCAACTTGTGAACAGTGTATGTGACCTGCAGGCAACTTACCTTCTGAGCCTCAATTTCTTCTTTGAAAGAAGATAATAATGGAACATCTCAAGATTATAATGAAGCAATATAAGGAAATATGTATAAAGAAAGAGCTTAGCACTATAATTTCTTTTCTTTTTTTTTTTTTTTTTTTGCAGGTTTGGGGGTGGAAGCCAGGAGCATTTGACCTCTGAGATACAGCCCCTGCCCTATTTTTTTTTTATTCTTTATTTTGAAACCAGGTCTCACTGAGTTGCAGAGGGCCTCACTAAGTAGCTGAGGCTGTCCGTGAAATGAAATCCTCTGGTCTCAGCCTCCCGAATGCTGGGATTCAAGCGTGCGCCACCACATACGGCTTAGCACTATAATTTCTCTCAGTGACATTGTTGATGGGGGTCTGAAGTATACCAAGAAAGACATCTACTTAGTGAGACACAGCGGCACACACCTATGATCCCAGTATTTGGGAGGCTTAGACAAGGGGATCGCAGGTTCAAGGCCAGCCTTGACAACTTAGCAAGGAGACCCTCAACAATTTAGGGTGTATCTTGAAGGTAGAATGCCCTAGAGTTCAATCCTCAGTACAAAATACAAAAGAAAGAAATGTAGTGATAAAGTTGACACCACTTCTGTGTAAGTAAACAAGGAAAATAAACACTCTCAGATTTGGAAAATATTTATATTCTTTATTCTAGTCTCTAATGTTATTCCCCAGGATGACTCGAGTTATTACTACCGTTTTCAATTATTCCAGACGGTTAGTCCTGCGTCCTGATAGCATGTAAATTTCTCAGCTTGGTGCCATCGCTAAGATTCTAAATTTCATTTTGCAATGACAGCTCGTGTGAAAACACCGATGCTCCAAGCCCCCCGTGTCCTGAACGCTGTTTCTTTGTGGAATGAGGCGTTTTTAATCAGGTAAAGCAGTGATAGAGGGTGCGTCAGATCTCCGCACGGGTCATACTCATTTGTGAAAACCCACAATCCCGCTGTTCAGGCTACCAGGAGCCAGGAGAACAACAAGCTCTTTCTGGTGGGCTGATAACATTACAGCCTCTGGATGGAAAGTGAGGCCTATTTTAAATTTAATTCATTTTCTGAGGGATACATAACAAGAGCCTCTTCTGTTTGCAACTGACTCGGAAGACCATATGCTGTGCAGACAGCTAAGCAGACGAGGCTGAAGACTCAGAACATGATTTCTCAGGGACTCCAGGTCACGTGGCTGCCTTCTATTTCTTGGCACAACAACCAGGCTGGCTTTTAAGTTCATTTGGAAAAATACCAGAGAGCTGGGCGTGGTGGCTCACGCTTGTAATCCCAGCACTTGGGAGGCTGAGACAGGAGGATCGCGCTGGCTTAAGAGACCCTGTTACCAAATAAAAAAATATTTTAAAAGATTAGGTCTGGGAGTGTAACCCGGAGGTAGAAGGGCTTCTAGGAACCCCAGTACCACACACACACACACACACAAAAAAAAAAGAATCAAAAGATATTGAGTTCCTCATGCCCTTAAAAATTAAAATTAGCAGTCAGGTGTGGTGAATCACACTTGCAATTCCATTACTTGAGAAGCTGAGACAGGAGGATCACAGGTTCTTGGCCAGCCTCAGCTACTTAGTGAGGCCCTCCACAGTTTAGTGAAACCCTGTTTCAAAAATTAAAAGAAAAAAATAGGGCTGGGGGTGTAGCTCAGAGGTAGAATGGCCCTGACTTTCATCCCCAGTACTGCAATAAATAAATAAATAAATAAATAAATATTAGCCTGGCATGGTTATTAAATAGGCATACATATATGCATATATGTATGCCTATATATACCTATGGGTACATAAATATACTTCCACATGGAAGTATACACACACTTATAGTTAAAAGTGTGTATATACAATATAATAATATATATATATATCTATCTCAAGATGTGAAGGTTCATACCTGTAATTCCAGTACTTGGGAGACTGAGACAGGAGGATCACAGGTTCGTGGCTAGTCTTAGCCACTTGGCAAGACCCTCACCAACTGAGACCCTATTTCAAAATTTAACAAAATAGAACAGGGCTAGGGGTATGGCTCAGAGGTAGAATTTCCCTGGGTTCAATCCCCAGTACTATACACACAAAAAAAGGCATATAGATAT
This sequence comes from Muscardinus avellanarius, assembly GCF_963383645.1. Lineage (NCBI taxonomy): Eukaryota > Metazoa > Chordata > Mammalia > Rodentia > Gliridae > Muscardinus > Muscardinus avellanarius. The sequence continues at coordinate 9,663,387 of NC_137802.1, read as the reverse complement.
TGATTAAATTAAAACGAGGTCATGGAGCTGGTCCTAATCCAATATAGTAGATGTCTTTATAAGAAGAAATTTGGATACAGATGTCCAGAGGGAGGATGATGTGTAGACACAGGAGATCTATGTCTACAAGTCAAGCGATGTCTGCGGCTACCAAGAGCAAAGACAGGCTTGACAAGATTCTTCCTCACAGACTTTAACAGTTAAGGGATAAATTATGCCCCCCAAAATCCATATGTTGAAGCCTTAACCCACATCAGCACACCACTGAACTTAAAGTATAGCCTTTAAAGAATCAAGTTAAAATATGGCGACTGCAGCAAGCCCTGATCTAATCTCACTGGCATCTTATAAAGAGATCAAGACACAGGAGAGGCTATAGGAGCTCACCTGCCTCGAGGAAAGGCCCTGCAAAAAAACACAGAAAGAAGGCAGCTGTCCACATGCCGAGGAGAGAGACCTCAGAGAGGCCCAACCTGCCGACAACTTGACCTCAGCCATCCAGTGTCCAGAACAGTGCCATATGAATTTTTCTGTCATCTAAACCTCCCAGTCAGTGGTATTTTGTTATTGTAACCTCAGGACATTAATAAATTTTCCCTTAGACATATTTCTGCATATATTGCTTTAGAATTGTATTCGACGTACATTTTCCTGTAAATAATGTGTAATGTTGCCGTGCATGGAGCAAGGAAGAGGTTGCCCCACAGGGGAGTTTTACTCCCTGGCAGAGATGGGAAGTGTGTGTGGTCAATGTAGGAGACAGCAGCAGACAAATGTGTCTATAAAAAAAAAAAGTGGTAGGAGGTGCTGGGAATACAGCTCAATGATAGAGCTCATGCTTTAGCATATGTGAAACCCTGGGTTCAATCCCCAGCATTAAAAAGAAAGAGAAAGAAAGAAGTAGAAGGAGAGTAGGAGATGGTTTCAAGGTACGTGAAGCAAGATGGGGAGGCCTGGGGAGCTGGCAAAGGGGACCTATTTGAAGGTTCCCCATGGGGAAAAGAGTCCCCACCTCTGAGAGTGTTTGAGGCAAAGAGAGACTGCACTCAGGGGGTGACACGGAGTCCTTGTCTACAGTAGGATGAGGGTGAACCACACCGTCTCTAAGACCATACTCCCTGCGTAGACATCCCATCTTTTGGATGCACGAGGGTACCAAGAAGAACAAAGGCCAGTCAATACTTCTCCACAGTGTTGGAAGGTAAAGGCTCTGGAATCCGGCTCAACCACCCGTCCCCACCAGGGATTTGTCATACGATTTTTCTCTGCCTTAGCTCCCTTGTTTGTACAATGGGGAGGATGGAGGTCAAGACACGTGTGTCTGAAGCAATCGTTGGTACAGTCCCTGATAAATCATTATTTTATGATAAATCATTATTTTATTTCATTTATTTATTTATTTATTTATTTATTTATTTTTGGTGGTACTGGGGTTTCTGGAAGCCCTTCTACCTCCGGGCTACACTCCCAGACCTATTTTTATACTTTTCTTATTTGGAAACAGGGTCTCTTAGAGCCAGCACAGCTGGCTTCGAACCTGTGCGATCCTCCTGTCTCTGCCTCCCAAGCATAGGGATTACAAGCGTGTGCCACCACGCCCGGCTAAATCATTATTTTATAAATCATTATTTTATGATAAATATTCAGGAATCTTATAGGTGCCCTGAGATTGGAAGCATCACTTTAGTAAGGCTGAGCTGACAAAATCTTCCAGTATACATGCACCACAACCCATTTGTACGGTGCTTTCATGTCTAAGTACTTTCATGTCTATCACCTGATTTATTTCAGCACACAACAGAAGGAGTTAGCGATACCTCGAGAACTTTAAATATAATAAAAAATAGCTGGGTGTGGTGGCACACACTTGTAATCCCCGCGCTTGGGAGGCGGAGACAGGAGGATCGCGCAGGTTCTAAGCCAGCCGCGCTGGCTTAAGAGAACCTGTTTCCAAATAAAATGTATAAAACAGGTCTGGGAGTGTAGCCCGGAGGTAGAAGGGCCTCCAGGAACCCCAGTACCACCAAAAATATAAAATAAAATAAAAATAGCAAAGAACTTCCATGTCTATCACCTGATTTATTTCAGCACACAACAGGAGTTAGTGATACCTCGAGAACTTTAAGTATCATAAAAAAATAGACATCCTGTGGCCAGGTGTGGTGGTACATGCTTGTAATCCCACTAAATAGGAGGCTGGGACAGGAGGTCACAGGTTTGGGGGCAGCCTCAGCAACATTTTGAGACTCTCAGCAACCTAGCAAGACCCTGTCTCAAAACAAAAAACACAAAAAATAAAGTAGGGCTGGGTATAGACCTCAGGGGTAGAATTCCCCAGTAACACACACACACACACACACACACACACACAGAGAGAGATACACTGCCGGCTGAGAAAGAATAGGGCACCACCTGTATTCCTCAAGGAACAAAGTACTTTCTACTGCTTTGTTCCTGGATCTCCTCCATGGCTGGCTAGGCAGCTCATGGGCTAGATTGTCCAAAAGCCTAATTTGTTACCCTTGTATAGGAAAAAATCCCAGGAAGGCTTACTTCATAGTCCCAGTCTTACCCATTACTGGAAAAACTGATTTTCTATATGTGGAAACACAAGTAAAAAAAAAAAAAAAATACTAGCCCTTGAAACTCACTAGAAGCCTGGCATGGTGGCGCACGCTTGTAATTCCAGCGTTCAGGAGGCAGAGACCGGAGGGTTGCGGTTCGCCGACAGCCTCAGTTACTTAGTGAGGCCCTTTGCAACTCAGTGAGACCCTGTTTCAAAAAGAAAAAGACTAAAAAATGGGGCTTGGGTGTAGCTCAGATATACAATGTCCCTGGGTTCCATCCCCAGTACTGAAAAAAAAAAAATCACTAGAATGTGTTCTGAAATTGAGGGCTATCTTATACATCTTTGTATTTTAGAGGCTTGTTCTGAGCCTATCCAAGCCCTTGTTGGAGAACAGCAATGCAGAATTCTCACCACAGACCAACAATGCACAGGGACCGTACTTACATTGCTTTTAAGATGCACGCGGCCAGGTGTAGTGGTACACACCCAATCCCAGTACTTGGGAGGCTGAGACAGGACAATTGCAGGTTCGAGGCCAGCCCTGGCAACTTAGCAAGACTCTGTTTTAAAATAAAAAGGGCTGGGGTGAGCCGGGCGTGGTGGCGCACGCTTGTAATCCCCGCGCTTGGGAGGCAGAGACAGGAGGATCGCGCAGGTTCGAAGCTAGCCCCGCGCGCTGGCTTAGGAGACCCTGTTTCCAAATAAAAATGCAAAAATAGGTCTGGGAGTGTAGCCCGGAGGTAGAAGGGCTTCCAGGAACCCCAGTACCACCAAAAAAAAAAAAAAAAAGGGCTGGGGTGGAGTAGGAGGTAGAATGGTCCTGGGTTCGATCCCTAGTCCCAATATATAAAATATAAAAAAAGCTGGGGGTATAGCTTGGAGGTAGAATTCTCCTGGGTTCATCGTCCAGGACCAAAAAGGGGAGGGGAAAAAAAGACACGTGTCTTTACAGTAAACTTCTCTGTTTGCCTATCACTGACAGGCTCAAGGTTACATCCTTGTGCAGACCACCACTAGCAATAGGCGCTTGAGAAAATGGTCTATTCTTTGGGTGTCTCCCTCTCCTCCTCTGTGAACTGGGCCACCAGACTCGAGAGTCTGATGAGGATCGGTATTCATGATTGCTACAAACCCTGCCCAGAGGAGCTTCGATCGGCAGGGGCTGACTCTCAGGCCTATGACTGTGGGCAATTTATTCCAAAATTGGTGCTTCTGAGAACTGGCCTTACATCTAACTCCCTTACTTTCAGATTCAAACACAAGTTCAGAAATCCGTGTAAAGCAAGGGAATAAAATAGGTTTTAGGAAGTTTTAGCAAGCTTTCCAGGGAATTTGGAAGTGCTCTAAAGTCTGAGTGTAGGCTCTGATTTAGGATTTATTTGAGAGCTAATCTGCCCTGTCTTTATTAACTATCTCACCTGACCTTTGCTCTCAGCTATCAAGAATTTGGGGTGGCTGGGCGTGATGGGGCAAGCTTGTAATCCCGGTACTTAGGAAGCTGAGACAGGAGGATTGCAGGTTCGCGGTCAGCCTCAACTACTTAGTGAGGAGGGCCTCTGCAAATTAGTGAGACCCTGTTTAAAATTAAAAAAAAAAAATAGGGCTTAGGTGTAGCTCGGAGGTAGACTGCCCCTGGGTTCCAGCCCTAGTACCATAAACTTATACACACAAAAGGGGTCGTTGTTCATAGGTTGAATGACTCTGGGTTCCATCCCCAGGATCACAAAGAGAATAATAAAAATTCAGGGTGACTATACAAGAGATGGAAAGAAATACACCAAGTGATCTACGCACATATGTTTGTATGACTTTGAATTTCACTATGACATATAATTACTACACATCAACAAAAGAAGGAAAGGAAAGAATTTGGGGTCAGCCCCCTGGCCTTCGGCCCTAACTTACTCGATAGCCTAGCAGGTGGCATGAAGCCCAAAAGGTCTTTGCCCTCCCAGCCCACCACGGACCGTGGGCCACCTTCACTTAAACACAGCCACGCAGGCACATGCCTCACAAATCCTCTTCCTCTTCATTTCCAGAAACTCCAGCCGACCAAGGTTGCTGCTCAAAGCCCAGTGACAGCCCTTTGGTCCCTTGATCTCTCTGGGGACGTGTTCTTTATGGATAGACAATGGTTAAAAAAAAAAAAAAAGAGAAAGAGCCAGGTCAGGAAGACTTCGAAAGCAAAGCAATAAAAGCAACATGTTTAGTAGAAGATTCTTGAAATGACAAAATTTCCTAGTGACTTTTTCTTTTAATGATAGTGATGAATAAAGGGGGAATAAAATCTCTCTTTGGCCGGTGGCTACACTCCTCGCGCTGGCCTTTGGCATAACGTCCACGTTAAAAGATGCCGTTGCACAAGGGCGAGGTTAATTTCGATAATATTTCTCTTCTCTCTTGGAACAGAAAATAGACTACTTCTGAGACTTCCAAGAAAGCTATTAGAGCAAGAAATAAATGTTCTGCAGATTTTTCAATGCCTGTGAACAAAGGTGAAATACCCTGGAAGCAAGAAGAAGGTTGGGACTTCAATCTCTCGAGACCCATACATAGCTAAGCAGCAATATCGGCGGAGGGTCAATGGACTCGCTCCAGATTCCAAGAGAATGGGCCGTATTTTTAGTGGCTCCTAAATCTCGTCTTGCAAGACCTTGAAGTGTTTCTGTGCATCTGAAAGAGTCGGAGATGGGCATTTGGTGACGGTGGATGGTGAGGGATATTTACTAACAGCGCTAACAAACAAAAGGTGACCACAGTCTTTGAGAGACTGGTGCAAAACTTAACCCCCCCCAAATTCAAGTGCACTGAACTGTGGACTGTGAATTCAATTTAAAACTCAAGTACGCCAGGCGTGGTGGCGTACGCTTGCAATCCCAGCGCTTGGGAGGCTGAGGCAGGAGGATCGCGCAGGTTCGAAGCCAGCCTCAGCTACTGAGTGAGGCTCTCGGCAACTTAGTGAGACCCTGTTTCCAAATAAAGTATAAAATAGGTCTTGGTGTATAGCCCGGAGATGTAAAATCCCCTGGGTTCCACCCCTAGTAACTAACACACACACACACACACACACACACACACACACACTACAGTACCTTAGGCATCCTGATGATTACATTGGATACTTTTTTTTACTGAGCCCCATGATGGCTCATTTGAGTAGGTCCTGTCCTTATCCTATATTTTTAGATGAGAAAAATGAGATCCACATGAAGTCTCCCCAACTATTCTGCTCTTTTGATCTATGTCTGGGTGTAGACAATATCCAAAACATGGAAGGCACAGGTGAAATCTTTCCAGTTGCAAACATCTTTGAATTTCCATGCAGGACAGGTTTCCTTGTCTATTATTGCCGTCCTGAATATATACGCCTGACAGGTACTGTGAATTTATAAGTAGCAAAACTCAGAAGTAACACAAAGGGCACTGAGGCCTGCCATATTTCCAGATACTATCTGTGATGGAAGAGCCAAGACCCGCTGGACAGAGGGTACCCTGGTACCTATCATGTAAAAGACTTCAGGAAAGAGAGAAGAGTCCCAGCTCTCTTAGGGAGGCTAGACTCCTCCCCACCCAAAGCAGGCCACAGGAAAAAATGGATAAAAATAAATACAGACCTAATATTATAATCCAAGGGGGGGCAATCACGGATAAACTTAACTCAGATTAAACATATATAAAAGAAAATGCCATGTTAATTCTGTATCTGACTCCCAACAGGAAATAAAATAAAAGGGATGACCCGGGCGTGGTGGCACACGTTTGTAATCCCGGCGCTTGGGAGGCGGAGACCGGAGGATGGTGCAGGTTCGAAGCCTGCCGCGCTGGCTTAGGAGACCCTGTTTCCAAATAAAAATATAAAATAGGTCTGGGAGTGTAGCCTGAAGGTAGAAGGGTTTCCAGGAACCCTAGTATCACCAATAATAATAATAATAATAATAATAATAATAATAATAACAACATTATTATTAATAATAATAATAATAAATAAAAGGGATGAAATGAATAGGTGATCCACAGCAATACAGATAGCATCCCCAAAAGCAGGCAAAGAAAGCCATCTGAGGAAGAACTTAACCTAAAGAATCCAAGTGTACTGAACTGTGGACTATAAATTCAATGAAACTGCAACTGAGGGTCAAGATGATAAAACAAGCCAGGCGTGGTGGTGCACTCTTGTCATCCCAACATTCGGGAGGCTGAGACAAGAGGATGACGGTTCGCGGACAGCCTCAGCTACTTAGTGAGGCCCTCCACAACTCAGTGAGACTCGGTTTCAAAATAAAGAATAAAAAATAGGGCTGAGGGTGTAGCTCAGAGGTAGAATGCCCCTCGGTTCCATCCCCAACATGGCAAAAAAAAAAAAAAAGGATGATAAAACAAAACAGAAGATAGAATTAAGCAAACAAGTAAGGATCACAGTAACCCTATTTGAGGGGCTAATGATATATTAGAACAGGAACTACAGTAGATAAAATTCAATGTTGAATTAATGGCGTGGAGGAAGGGTTGGAGGTGTTCTCAATCGAAGGGAACCAACAAAGAAGAATTACAGAGAGAGATATTAATATAGAAAACAATGATAAATAAACATTATGCTAAGTGAGATTAGTCGGTCACAAAAAGTAAGAAATTAGATGTTCTTTCTAATATGCAGAAACTAGGGAGGAAAGGGGTCAATACAAGGAACTCTAGACAAAGGAGGAGAAATCGTAGATGAGCAAATAAGGCAACCTAGCTGAGGGGGAAAGGAGGGGGAAGAGGGAAACTCCCTCATGCACATGATGTACATTCACAAACATATCAAAGTCAGTCACTAAGCCAAACATGAGAAGGAGGGAGGGAGACGGAATTTGGGAAGGGCTGAATTAGTGATGAGTACATGTACGCCTCCGCCATCTTGCACCCCATTAAGATGTATGACTACAATGCACCAATAAGAATATTTTTTAAATACGACTGGGGGTGTAGCTCAAAGGTAAAACACCCCTGGGTTCAGTCCCCGGTACCAAATAAAATTAAATTTAAATTAAACAAAAGAAAAGATGATCCAATAGAAAGCCTATCATGAAGGCTGAAGGCTGTTCCTGTCATGACAAACCCAAGTAGTGGGAGAAAAAAATTATTTGAAGATAGAACACTGAAAAAAAAAAATGCCTCCAAAAGAAAATCCCAGAATCTATCTACAGATTTGACACACGTGGAGATAAATGCCAGAAAATTATTAGCTCTGAAGACACAGTCTCATCCAATTATCTAACTCTAAGGATAAAGATGAAATCTTTAGCCCAATGGACAAGAAATCATAGTTCAGGCCAGAAAAAAAAATTAGGACTGGCTTCATATTTTATTTGCTGCAATAAAATTCAATGCCAAAAGACCACAGAGCAAGACCTAAAAAATTCTGAAGGCGAGACAATCTAGCAAAATTCACTCTCAGTTATAGAAGGAAGTAAAGAACTCCATAATGTACTGTCCTTTAAGTCACTGTGGAGGGAGGGGGGAAAACCCCATAAATATTCCTAGGCCCCTCTGAAATCTTTGTGCCTAAAAATGAAAGGAATTTATAAGGATCTCAGGTTTTGTGTTGTGAAACTTTCTTCGGATTTACTTCGTCTTCGCTTTCTTCAGTGAAATGAAAGTGGATACCTTTTATGAAAATATTAAAACTTTAGGAGAATTCTATGCCACCTGAGAGTTGGTAGGATTAGTGCTGGGATGGGGCCTTATAGTTAGCAGATGCAAAGCAAATATACCATGTGTCAAATGTGCACGCACACACACACACACACACACACACAAAGAAAAGCCTATACGTGATCAGTACAGACACAACCTTTGGGGAATATTTGTGGTCCCTGGTTGCTGAATCCATGGACGTGGGGCTGCAGACAGAGAGGGAGGTCCGACTCTGCAGCCTTTTATGGGCCCATATTTTAGAACACTTCCCCTTAGGTCAGAGGTTGATGTAAATGATAATCATCTGCAGAGATTCTGTCTTTGTGGTTGGTGGTGGAAGGAAGGAAGGAAGGAAGGAAGGAAGGAAGGAAGGAAGGAAGGAAGGAAAGAAGGAAGGAAGGAGGGAGAAAGATGAGTTGGCTATAAGTAATGATTCCTCCCCTGTAGATCAGCCTAGCACAGGTATCCCGACACATCAGCTATTCCAGACAGGGAAGCAGTAACTAGTGGCAGGTTCTTTGCACCTGGGGCTCTGCTCTGTGGTCCTGCGGTCTCACTGATGACCTGGGCCAGCCCTTCCCGCGCTCTAGCTAGCATCACAGCTGCAGAAGTATGAAGCAGATGCCAGGAGCACCTTCATGCCCGAGATTAGTCTCTGAGGACAACTGGGGACGTCAGACAAAAGCCAAGGTGAGCAGAAAACAGCAATCACTCATGACTGAAACCTGGGCATCCTCTCCAATCAGCATGAAAATAATAAGACAGCGCAGACACGGCTGTCCTTCTACGGGGCGAGCCCCCTGTAACCTTTGCCACTGAACTAAAAGCTTTCAAAGGGGGAACAGAAGTACCATCAATCTCAGCCGCGACGTTAAATATCTGTCACCCAAACACTTAGGGCTTGTTTCCAAAACCCATTCCACGCTGAAGGTTTATAACAAATAACCCGGTGACTTAACCTCTCCGAATACCTCTCCTTCTTCACGACACACGGAAACAAATGTTCTATAAAGGGTGAGCGGGCCCTGCCGGCCACTCTCAGCCACTGTGTGGTCCCCAGTCCTGCCCCGTGCTGGGGAGAGGAGCCCCTTTTGTTTAGATGGAAACGGCTCTTCCTTCCAAGGCACTAGGGCAGCAAAGGTTTTAATGGGACTCTCTTTAAGACCGCCCATAAATCTCCCCTCCCCTCTCCCTGCCGAATGAACGAGAAAAGTAAATTATTTACATTTAGATGTTGCAAGAACTCTCCCAACATTAACCTTTCATTTTGAGCCTCCGGTATATCAGGGGAGCAGGTTTACCTCATGCCTTTAACTTTTTTTTTTTTTTTTTTTGCAGGTCTGGGGGTGGAACCCAGGGGCATTTGATCTCCGAGCTACACCCCCTGCCCGATTTTTTGTTCTTTATTTTGAAACAGGGTCTCTCTGAGTTGCAGAGGGCCTTGCTATATAGCTGAGGCTGTCCGCGAATTGTGATCCTCCCGTCTCAGCCTCCCGAATGCCGGGATGACAAGCGTGCGCCACCACGCCCGGCTAATGCCTCTAACTTCGTATGAGTTTCTTAGCATCCCCTGTTAGATGAAAGTATGATGCTGAAAGAAATCTCTCCCCCGTCCATATCTGTGTGTGCTTTAAGTCATCTATCGGCAGTCTCCCGGAGATCCAGGGTCACCAAGTTTCCGGTGTCTCGGTGTCCAATCAAAGAAAAAGACCCAGGTCCCCAGCACACCGTGGACTTCAGGCAGGCTCTCCTACCTGCAGGCTCAAAGACAACCTATCATCAAGTTTAAATTAATAAAGTAACTTTTAATTGGAGGATAATAAAGCAAACACCATCTCTTAGGATAAGGGTGAGTTTATAAAGTATCCATTTTTATTTTATTTATTTATTTATTTATTTATTTATTTATTTATTTATTTTGCGGTACTGGGGATGGAACCCAGGGACATTCTACCTCTAAGCTACACCTCCCAGGCCTATTTTTTATTCTTTATTTTGAAACAGGGTCTCACTGAGTTGCAGAGGGCCTCACTAAGCAGCTGAGGCTGTCCGCGAACACAATCCTTCTGTCTCAGCCTCCCGAATGCTGGGATGACAAGCGTGCGCCACCACACTCAGCTGGGGCATCCATTTTTGACTGAAGATCCTTCATTATTAATTTGGACCTTGATTTCTTTGTGCTTTATTTGCAGGTTCTTAGCTTCACTGCAGAAGTAAATGGCATTTAAACTCAGCACCTCTACAAGTCGTATTTGAGCTGGGTGTGATGGCGTACACCTGTAGCCCCAGCCCTTAGGAGGCTGGAACAGGAGAAGCACAGATTTAAGGCTGGCCTCAGCGCCTTATCGAGGCCATTAGCAATTTAGTGAGATCCTGTTTTGAAATTCCGAATTTAAAATAAAATACGGATGGGTGCATGGCTCAGAGGTAGAATGCCCCAATCCTCAGTACTACACACACACACACACACACAAATAGAACTCATATTTATTGACTTTTACCCAAACTTTCACACTAACTGAGGACATACATCCCTGAAAAATCACCCCAACCAGAGATTATCTCAGTTTAATCCCAGAAGAATAATGGAAACTCTGGCTTTGCAACTGGACAGTGGTCGCCATTTTCTTCCTCCAGTACTGTCCTGGGCTCCAGGAATATCCTGAGTCTTCCCTGAGTCTTGCCCGGGCTTCTTCCAGGAATTGCAACCTTCCTCCATGCACCATAAGGGCTTCATAAGGCCAAGGACCAAGTTCCCTATAAACCTCCACCCCATTTTGTACCTCACTACATCTTCTGAACAAAAAAGAAACATTGCTTGTATTTAAGTGTCTTCCAGGTTATCATCCAAATAATTCAGGTTTTTTTTGTTGTTGTTGTTGTTTTTTTTTTTGGGGGGGGGGCGTTCCTGGAAGCCCTTCTACCTCCGGGCTACACTCCCAGACCTATTTTTACATTTTTATTCGGAAACAGGGTCTCCTAAGCCAGCGCGCATGCGCGGCTGGCTTCGAACCTGCGCGATCCTCCTGTCTCCGCCTCCCAAGCGCGGGGATGACAAGCGTGTGCCACCACGCCCGGCATAATTCAGTTTTTGGACACCTCTCTTTTGCTGGGTATAACAGCACATGCCTGTCATCCCAGGACTCACAAAGCTGAAACAGGACGATCCCAGGTTCGAAGCCAGCCTCGGCAAGTTAGACCGGTCTCAAAATTCATAACAAATAAATAAAAACAGACAGAGAGAGCTGGGATGTAGTTCGAGGGCAGAACACCCCTGGGTTCAATCTCTGGCATCAAAAAAATTAAAATTAAAAAAAAAACTCAGTTCTCACATTAAGAGCATAGCTCTTGATGATGATGGAGACCGGAATGCACAGAACAAAAAAATTTTTTAAAAATCTTTCTTGCCGGTTCCCAGAGAGTGGGCAGGGTCAGGACACAAATCTGAGTAGAGAATATTACGTGGAACTCAGACATTGTCTTCCCTTCCAGTGCTCATGGTATTGGTGCTGGGCCAGGTTTGCCCACGTGGCGCTCAACGCCAATCCACTTCCAGTTACACAGACATGTAAATTCCAGCTGTAGACACAGTGGAAGCTCAGGCTGCCCCCCCAAATACCCCACATACTAATACTACTTAGCTCATCACCCTTTTATATCCTCATCCTATTTTATTTCTCCTTTTCTTGTATATATGTTTTTATTGGTGCATTGTATTCTCAACTCGTAATAAAGTCATTCTTCTTTATTTCTGAAGAAATTCCCAAGTACCGGCCATAAACTAGTACCTTCCAAATTATCTGCATTGCTTGTTAGAAACACAGATGTCAGAGCCAGGCGTCTTGACACATGCCTGTAATTCTGTCACTTGGGAGGCTGAGATAGGAGGAGCACAGGTTAGAGGCCAGCCTTGGCAACTTAGCAAGAGCCTCTGCGACTTAGCAAGTTGCTGTACCAAAATAAAAAAAATTTAAAAGGCTGGGGGTGTAGCTCAGAGGTAGAATCCTCCTGGGTTCAATGCCTAGCACCAAATTAATTAGTTAACTAAATTAAAAATTCTAAGCCAGTCATGGTGGTGCACACTTGTAATCCCAGTACTTGGGAGGCTGAGACAGGAGGATCCAGGTTCATGACCAGTCTCAGCTACTTAGTAAGGCCCTCTGCAAATTAGTGAGAGCCTGTTTCAAAATAAAGAATGAAGAGGGGTCTCATGTGTGGTGGTCAAGCAAGCAGTGATCTGCAAATATCAGAGAAGAGACTACCTGAAGGAAGAGAAAGAACCACTTGTAAGAATTAGGTGCCGTGGCTGGGCTCAGACAAGACCATCTCCCTTTACCACACTCAGATAGTAGGGTTTAAACTATTGTTTTCTACTTGTCTATATTTCCTTTTTTAGTGGGACAAAAATATTCCTTTCCTGCCTTGTTTGAGATTAGTTGAATACCTCTTCATGAAGTCATTTTAGCAATGTTGGTAGTTTACCAGTTCTAATTCTGCTGTGTTATTTTCATGGGGTTTTTAAGGTTTATATTAGTGCTTTTTTTTTTTTAAACTTATGCCAGGTCTAACAGTAAGGAAAAGTGATACTACCTGTTTCTGTCAGCAGTCTCACTGCCAGTATCCAAAACAACTGACCACACAACTCAGAGGAAAGAAGATTTAGCTGTATGTGGTGGCACACATTTTTTTTTTTTTTTTTTTTTTTTTTGGTGGTACTGGGGTTCCTGGAAACTCCCAGACCTGTTTTTATACTTTTTTTATTTGGAAACAGGGTCTCCTAAGCCAGCGCGCACGGCTGGCTTCCAACCTGCGCGATCCTCCCGTCTCTGCCTCCCAAGCGCGGGGATTACGAGCGTGCGCCACCACGCCCGGCTTATTTTTTACTTTAAAACAGGGTTGAGCTAAGTTGCTGAGGCTGGCTTTGAACCTGTGATCCTCCTATCTCAGCCTCCAAAGTGCTGGAATTACTGATGTACACTACCATGCCTGGAACCCCATACTTTTACATGTGTTATGAAGCCCATGTTATATGGTTATTTTATTTAAATAATCATCTCTTCTTTTATTGACGAATTTCAATCATATATCACAGCAAGGTTCAATGTGTTAAAAATATAGATGCTCATATAGCTCTTTATTTAAATAATTATCCTTTAAATAGATTATTTACATAATCTATTTAAATAATTATCCTTTAAATAGATTTAAGTAGTAAGAAAATATCTTCTATATTTAAAATACTAGCATAGCTGCCATTTCCTGTGTTTTGGATTCCTTTATGTAGATCTGAATTTATTTCCACCTGATATCATTTTTTTTTCTGCCTGAAGGGCATCCTTCCATTTTTCTCCCAGTGAAGATCTGCCAGCAATGAGTTCTTCCAGCATCTGTGTGCCTGACAACATTTCACAGGGTCTCACTAAGATATCATTTTTCAAAGATATCTCCACAGGGTATGGAATTCTACGTTGACAATTTTTTTGTTCAACTGTCTTCTTGCTTTCATCTTAATACACTAAAAAGGAATCATCTCAATTGACATAGAAAAAAATATTTGACCAAATATAACCCTTGGTTTTTTTAAAAAAAAAAATAGAAGGGAACGTTCTCAACCTAATAAAAGATGTTGTTTTATTTTGTTGTAGCACTGAAGATAGAACCCAGGGGCATTCTACCTCTGAACTACACCCCCAGCTTTATTGTTTGTTTATTTATTTATTTATTTATTTATTTATTTATTTATTTATGGTGGTACTGGGGTTCCTGGAAGCCCTTCTACCTCTGGGCTACACTCCCAGACCTATTTTTTATATTTTTATTTGGAAACAGGGTCTCTTAAGCCAGCGCGGCTGGCTTCGAACCTGCGCGATCCTCCTGTCTCCGCCTCCCAAGCGCGGGGATGACAAGCGTGCGCCACCACGCCCGGCTTATTTTTTATTTTAAAAACAGAGTCTCATCAAGTTGTAGATGGCTTCACTAAGTAGCTGAGGCTGGCCACAAACCTTTCATCCCCCTGTCTTAGCCTCCCAAGTACTGGGATTACAACCATGTGCCACCACGCCCAGCTTAGAAGACATTTTTAAAAACCAAAAACCAAGTTACAGCTAATTCACTTACTGGAAAAGAATGTTTACCCCCTTTTAAATCAGGCGCAACACACAAGAATGTCTGTTCTCATCTTTTTTTTTTAACATTGTATTAAAGTTTCCAACCAGTGCCTATGGCTAGTACAAGGAATTATAGGTGTCCAGTCCGAAAAAGAAGAAAAAATGCCATATTTATTTACAGACAAGATGATTGTCAATATAGGTAAATCAGAACAAATAAGTTTAGTAAGACTCTAAGGTACAAAAGCAATGTCAAAAATTCATTCCACTGGTAAATACTGCAGCAAAAAGCGAGAAACCATAATTTTAAATAGTATTAAAAATATGAAATACCTAGAGATAAACCTGATGTAACTATGAAATATTAATGAAAATTGCAAAAATCTTCTCAGAGAATATAAAAGAGGCCTAAATGAATGGAAGGATATATACGTGTTCACTCATCGGTTGAAGAACCAATATTGTTAAGATGCAATTTCTGCCTTTACATGATCTACGGGTTGAGAGAAATCCTGGTAAGATTATCAAGAGGTATTTTTCTATAATACAGAAAGATGATTATAAAATTCATGTGGAAAGATAAAGAGCCTAAAATAGGCAAAGCAATTTTGCAAAAAAAAAATACTTAGAAGACTGGTATTACCTAATTTCAAGAATTATTATGAAACCACTGCCATCTAGACAGTGCACTGTTTGGCATAAAAATAAGTAGGCAAATTTAACAAATAGAGAATCCTGAAATAGACGTACACATGGGCGAACAACTGGTTTTTACAAAGGCACAAAAGTGATTCAGAAGAGAATGATAGTATTTTCAGGAAAACAATGAGTATCAATCCATAACTTGCGCATTAAAAAAACACTCAAAATTATCTAAAAAATTAACTTAGAGACCTCAAGGTCAAGCCTAAAATTCTTCCCTAAGAAAACACCGAAAGAAACCTTTGTTGTCTCAAGAAAGGCAAAAACATGTCCTCCATATAAAACCAGAAGCAGGATTCATAAAAGAAGATAATGATAAGTTGAATCTAGTCCAAATTACAAACTACAGCTTTTCAAGAGATAACTCTTTTTTTTAAAAAAAATGCAAAGACAAGCCACAGACTACGAGAAAAAAATTGCAGGTCATGAATCTCATAATTGACTTATATTAAAAACATGAGCCCACTTAGCTGGGCATGGTGGAGCACGTTTGTAATCCCAGTACTTGGAAGGCTAAGACAGGAGAATTGCAGGTTCGAGGCCAGCCTCAGCTACTTAGTGAGGCCCTCTACAACTTAGTGAGATCCTATTTCAAAATAAAAATTTTAAAAATAAAAATTAGGGCTGGGGATGTAGCTTGGAGGTAGAATGCCCCTGGGTTCCATCCCCAGTTCCAGAAAAAAAAAAAAAGAGCCAATTTAAAATTCATTTTCCTAAAATGAGCATAAGATTTGAACATATATTTTGACAGAGAATATGGCAATCACACTTGCAAAATGGGATGTTCAATATTCTTGGTCATTGGAGAATACAAAGGACACACAATAAAATATCAAAGGCTATGTTTAAAACTGTTGACCACGCCAACTTTGGCAACAACACTGAGAGACCGGAACTTTCCTGCTTTGCTCATAGAATGTAAAATCGGGCAGCCACTGCCGGAACATGTCAATTTCTTTATAAGGTCGGCACACGGCTACCTTCCTACTTCTAGGATTTGTCCAAGAAAATTGAAAGCACGATTCTACACCAAAGCCTATTGTATGGATGACCGTGGTCACCTGATTTGTAATAGGCTAAAACTGAAAACAACCCTGGTGTTCATTACCAGGCAAATGGATTCACAGGCTGAGTATTTCCATATAGTGGAACATTACTCTGCAATCAAAAGGAATAAACCAGTAAGGCATGCTCCATCATGGATGAACCGCAACGTAATATTGCTGAATTAAATTCAACAAAAGGAGCATTCACTTAAATTTTTGAAAAAGTAACATTATCTAGAACAGAAAATAGGGCAGTGGTTGCTTAAGTGTAGGATTGGTAAAGAAACATGAAAGATAATTACAAAAGTGGACAAGAAAACTTGTATAATCTGTTAATAGTGGTACTGGGGATTGAACCCAGGGCCCTTCTACCTCTGAGCCCTATTTTAGGTTTTATTTTGAAGCAGGGCCTCACTAAGTCACCACATACTGGTCTCAAACCTGTGATCCTCCTGTCTCAAGCTCCCGATTTCTGGGATCACGGGCATGCACCTCTGCACCTGGGTTGAAGGACATATTTCTAATCTCGACTGTGGTGAAGATTTTGTAGGTTTATATTTATATCAAAATGTATTAAGTCAGACACTGTAAATACATGCGGCTTAAAGTATAACACTTATACTTCAACCCGAATGTTATTTTTGAAAATACACTACAGATCTGCTCAACAACATAGATTAATCATCTCAAATGCATTGTGAAGATAAAGACAGAAACAGAATGTTATATCCTGATTATTTTCATTTATGAGACATCCGAGGCTATAGGATTAAAGACAAAGGTGTAGGGATTAAAACTGACGAGAGAGAGAGCCGGGCGTGGTGGCGCACGCTTATAATCTCAGCATTTGGGAGGCTGAGACAGGAGGATCATGGTTTGAGGACAGCCTCAGCTACTACTTAGTGAGGCCCTGTGCAACTCAGTGAGACCCTGTTTTAAATGAAAGAATAAAAATGGGGCTGGGGGTGTAGCTCGGAGGTAGAACACCCCTGGGTTCTACCTCCAGTATCAAAAAACAAAAATACAGGGGTCAAGCATGTTTGAGTTACTGAACCAGGAGCCATAGCACAGAGGTGCCAAGAATTTCAGCCCATCTTTGAAGTACCTGCCACCCGGCCCAGACCACAGCAATGAGACGCGTCTGCTAATAAAATTCCTGTCTCCGAGGTGCGCTGCCGCCATCCAGCCGGCACCCGGAGCCTGGCTTTATTGATAGATGAGCCAGACTGAATGTGACACCTGTGTCTGGTGACTCCCCCGGTGCCATTTAACTCACACTCGGAGCAGCTGCTTTTGAAAAATTACCTTCCTTCAGGCTGGCCCACCCTAGCAGAACAAAAATCACCATGTTAAGTACTTTCCCAGGTCCCCAGAAATGAGAAGTCATGCCCTGCAAGAGATAACCACGGAGCTGTATTTTATTAGAAGTCACATCTGTTGTTCTCTTTTTATGTCCACTACTTTCGACCTTAGACCGTAAGTCCCGCATTACGATCCTTCCCAGCGATGGTGGCAAGCCGGTCATTGAGGCTGGCAAGCGCTGTGTAGAGCCTCACACTCAACAGAGCTCACAGACCTTTGCTATCAAAACACCATTGCAGCCTGTGCTCGCCAAGGCCCAGGCATCTGCACCGAGCTACTGGACTTCTTCCACACATCGTCATCTTCCAAACCTTCAAGGGATGGCTCACACTATTCTCTTCATTACCTTCTTAATGAACCACCACTCATTAATCAAGCCTCCGATCCAATGTCATCTCCCGAGGAAGCATCCCCCCAAACTGATAAATACCTTTTTTTTTTTTTTGGTGGTACTGGGGTTCCTGGAAACCCTTCTACCTCCGGGCTACACTCCCAGACACCTACTTTTTATATTTTTATTTGGAAACAGGGTCTCTTAGGCCAGTGAGGCTGGCTTCGAACCTGTGTGATCCTCCTGTCTCCGCCTCCCAAGTGCGGGGATTACAAGTGTGCGCCACCACGCCTGGCTAATACCTTCATCTTGATTCTGGAGCAGAGACACGATTTGTGTGAGTCTCTTCCGTCCTATTTTTCACCCCGTCTTATTAGATCTCCACCTCGTCCCTTCTCGGAATTTGTCTTTGCAAGAGAAGGATGTGTAAAATAGTCAACTTTATACCCAATAGTAAAGTTTCTAAGGAATGCATAGTCTGTTTGCAGTTTCTGGATGTCTCATCTCATTGAACCGACTCTCTTTTTACCTGTTCGACTTTGTGTGTGTGTGATACTGGGGATGGATCCCTGAGGCATTCTACTTCCAAGCTACATCCCCAGCCCTATTTTTATTCTTTATTTTGAAACCAGGTCTCACTAAGTTGCGGAGGGCTTCACTAAGTAGCTGAGGCTGGCCACAAACCTGCGATCCCCCTGTCTCAGCCTCCCAAGTACCGGGATTACAAACATGCACCACCACACCCGCTCCCCTATCTGTTCAATTTCTAACCTCCTGTTTCAAACATAATTTAGCCCCACCCATGCCTGGATAGGGCATTTATGACCTGTCATATTCCAGTGTCCGCTGAAATGCCCAAGTCCATTTATCACCCTAGTTAAGCTGCCCAAATAGAGCTTTTACCTCGCCACCTCCTAATCCTCATTAACTATATTTTTGTCACCCACATTCTCCACCTGTACCCATTAAAACCAGGATGTGGTGCCATTAGAGGGCCAACAGAAGACTCAACACCAAAAATCCAGCTGTAACTGAGTGTTGACGGAGACCTGGAGCTATTCACGGCTGGTGCAAATGTCATTTGGCAGAACCATTTAGGAAACCTGGTTGGCTAAATGTACATTCTCAAGACCCCTAGGTATACAGCCAACCATACGTACAGGACATATTCAGGAGAATGTTCCTAACAGTGTCATAAACATGAAACAAAACACCCAGGTGTATTTCAGAGCAATGGAATGAACCATCATTCTACAAAAGCAGGTCGATCGATCTCACGACGTGAAGGGAATAAAGACAGAATAAAAAGGCAAAAGATTTAGTTTACATCAAGTTTAAAGCAAGGCCAAACTGATCTTTGGTGACAGAAATCAGGGTTGGTAGGGGCCTACCAACTGAAGAAGAGCAAGAGGTCCTTCCATGGTGCCACTAAGTATTCTGGTTTTTTTGGTCTGGATTGTGTTACGTACCTGGCACTTTGAAGACTCATCAAACTATATTCTTAGGGGGTTGTGCTGTACTTGAATAAAATTAAAAGATAACAAAATTATCGCAGCACCTTCACACAGGTGGGGCTCTCTTAAATGGGGGATGATCGATTAGCCGGTGGAATTCTACTGTTCTTTAGCTACCTTTAGGATATGTGGGGGCAGGTTCAAACGCTTTGAATTATATTGAGATTATCAATGACTGTGCCCTTATCTACTTCTGTGTAAAGAACTGGAATGAAACTCTATAGAGACCAGACGATGCCCTTCAGGCCCCGTGGATGGCTGGGGCCTCTGCTATCCCCTGTGGACCTCATCGTTGATGGGAGCTGTTTGAGAACAAGCTTTCTAGGTTCAGTGTCTTCCGTAGGATGCCAGTGATGTTCTTCCCTGTTCGCCTCTTTCTTTAAGAGCAGTGCTACTTAAAGTATGGCCTGCAAACCAGCAGCTTTAATGGCACCTGTGAGCTGGCTAGAAACGCAAGCTGATGGGCCTCACCTCTGAGCAAATGAGTCATCGGGCAGAAGGGCCCAGGTGTCTGTGTTTTATAAGATTCCCCAGGAGTACTGAACGTGTCTTTTCTGTATTCTGAAGCTTTGATATCCGGAGCCCCGGTGATCCTGGAAGGACTACCCCTTCTGGGATTAATCAATTCCTAGCTCAGTTAACCGTTGGAATTCTTTGTCTTTCGGTACTTTAATGTGTGGGAGGAAGGTTCAATGGTTTTAAATTATACTGAGATCATCAATATTCAGAGGTTATTTCTCAAATACAAGTCAGCCAATTCCAACGCTCACATTCCAACCATCTCTTCTACTAGGCTCTCACACTCTGGAGGCCCATCCTCCTGCCCTGATCACCACAGACACAGGTAACAATCAACCAGGCGAGCCTCCCTGCCCCAGAGCCTCAATTGTTCAAACTCTCCACTCCTAAACCCGTTTATCCAATCTGACCGTTGCTCTCTATAAACACCACAATACAGGCTTAGCCATACACAGTTCTCCCTTCTCCTTTTCTCCAATGACTGATTCCAGTGATTCCCTATTACGGTCCCTGTTTTAGCATGCGCACAGTTGTGACCCCAAAACCCCGATGACAATTACTTAAAAGAAGAAAGATTGCTCACAGTTCTGGGAATTTCGGGGGTTCAGTCCACGTTAGGCCAGGCGAGGTCTGCAGAGCTCAGGAACAGAGAGAGGACACAAGGGCTCTGCTCTCACGGCACAGATTGGAGAAGCAAGAGAGGGTGCAAAGGGAGGAGGGATCATATATAATCCTCAAGGCCACACCCCCCAAGGGCACCTTTTCAGCAACCAAGCCCCGCCTCCAATATGGCTGCCTCGTCCACAGCTTGAAGCCAGGTGGATATTCTAATTACAAACCTTAGCCGGGCGTGGCGGCCCACGCTTGTAATCCCCGCGCTTGGGAGGCGGAGACAGGAGGATCGTGCAGGTTCGAAGCCGCCGTGCTGGTTTAGGAGACCCTGTTTCCAAATAAAAATGTAAAAATAGGTCTGGGAGTGAAGCCTCGAGGTAGAAGGGCTTCCAGGAACCCCAGTACCACCAAAACAACAACAACAACAACAACAAACAAACAAACAAACAAAAATAAATACAAACCTTAGCAGTCCCTTATAGCATGGCCTATCCCTTCCTCTTGGAAACTGTGAGTTATAAACCATCACCAATACCTCCGGATTGGCCAGTCTTCCTATACCTCAAATCGTCTATTAAGAAGCTCTAGTTAAGTCCAGGTGTGGTGGCACACGCTTGTAATCCCAGTACCTGGGAGGCTGAGACAGAAGGATTGTTGGTTCACACCCAGCCTCAGCTACTTAGTGAGGCCCTTCCCAGCTTAGTGAGACTCTGTTTCAGAATAAAGAATAAGGCTGGGGGTATAGCTCAGATTGAGAATGTTCCTGAGTTCGATCCTCAGTACTAAAAAAAGAAAAATATTAAAAAAGAAGCAATAGTTTTATTTTTTTTAATTGGTGGTACTGGGGTTCCTGGAAGCCCTTCTACCTCTGGGATATACTCCCAGACCTATTTTTTTTTTATTTTCATTTGGAAACAGGGTGTCTTAAGCCAGCAAGGCTAGCTTCGAACCTGCGCGATCCTCCTGTCTCCAACGCCCAAGCCCGGAGATTATAAGCATGCGCCACCACGCCCGGCAATGCTATAGTTTTAAATGCCAGGAAATTTGTACAGGCATTAAAATTTGAGAAGTAATTTGGCTATGCCTTCCTATAATTTGCCAAAAAAAAAAAAAAGGAAGGAGTTGAGTGCTGATTTTTTTTTCAGAACAGAGAACAAATCCTATCACAGAAGGAATTATCCTTGCTGAAGGCCAGAGCTCTGGACCTCTTTAGTGTGATAGTAACACACCCTCCACCCCATCTCGGGCACCCCCATGACAGGTGCTCCCCAAGCAGCTTTCTGTATTTAAAGACAAGGGTCCCTCCTCAAAGAACCCCAGAATTAACATGGCCTTTGAGGCTGTCCCATCTTGGAAGGGCTTGCTTTGGAGTTGAAGGATATCCTCTTTTCACAGAATCCCCTCACATCTCTATTTTCCTATTCATAATACTTTAAAATGGCAAATGGAGTTTGCTTCTACTTTATTGGTTAGAGCGATGGTATGTGAAAATATCTGCTAGACACTGGAATTCTCTCTCCTGACTCTTAGACTTCTTGCTAGATCTAGGGAATTCCATTTTTCACTGCCCGTTCATTTGGCATCCATACCCATTTTCTCTCTTCTCCAAAATTGTACCTCCATGGCTCTAAAAGAGTTTCCCAGTTAATTTTTTTTCTCTAACCACTCTCCTTGCTCCAATTTCTATTTCAGATGCACATATAACATCTCCTGTTGGGGGAGAACTTATAAGATTATATATACATACATACATATATATATATATATATATATATATATATATAATTATTATATAGCATGTATAGTTTTTTTAAGTTGACCGATAAAAGAGAATTCTTACTTGGTTTTTTTCTTCCTCTGCCATATAGATTCCCAGACAAGATCTCTACTTTCCTCCAGAGTGTGGAGAACAGACATTTGCCATTTTAAAGTATTATGGATAGAAAAATAGAGATGCCGGGGAATTCTATGAAAAGGGGATATCCTTTAACGCCTCAGTGCTGGTTAAATACAATGGCCATATCATGGTCTCAACCTTAGCCACCCAAAAATCACTAGAATGAGAATTATAATATATTGAGTGGTTTCTTTCTAAGTGCCAGGTGATGATATGCTAAGTGATTTAAGAAACTTTATCCTCCAATTGGTCTCATGATAACCCTAGGGTAGATTCAGCACCTGAAACTCTAAATATCAAGCAACTGGTAAGAAGTACAGAAATTACCCAGTCTTGGGTGTTTCTAATTCAAAAGACACTGTTTTAATGGTTCCAAGATGGATCTCAAAACTGAAGCTGCTCTCAGCAGAACAGCTTGAAATTTAATGATTCCAGGGCACTATTGCAGGTTCTGAAATATGATAGTCATGAATGTTTCCGTGAGAAGGTAAAAAAGGTAATTATTTTTTAATTTTCATAAGTCAAACAAAAATGTGGACCACGGTCTCTGCACACGAAAGTCGACCTGGAGTTCAGTATCAGTAATAAGTATACTTTTCTCTCTTCTGCTGGGTTTGCATGGGTCCATAAAATGATGAGGAGATTGGTCCTTAGAGTCTTCTGGTGTTTGATGCTTTAAAGGTCAATGTTTCTTCACTATTTGTGTCTTCTGGTGGGTTCCACTGGTGTCTGTCTCCACCCAGCTTCCAGTGTACCACTAAGTCATGCTCACAGGAGATCTTCCCCCTCTGACCTGATGTATTCAAGAAAGACTGCAGTTTCTGCAACCAGCCCTATCTCTGCCAATCTCCTCCAGGACCAGGCAATGCTTGATATTTAGCTGGACCAACTTTCAGCCCTCTGACCCCATCATGTCAGCTCCCATGATCATTTGCAAAAATTCTTCCCAGAGATGACTCCGGTGTTTCCCTCTCTTCCCTAGCATTACAAAGAGAAAAAAGCACAATGCCTGCATTGTCTTTGATCAAGGAGGGAAAGTACTACTTCTCTCTTCTCTCCTTCCTCTCTTTCTTTTCCTCCTCTTCAACCTTCTCCTCCTCTTCCTCTTCCTGCTTTTTCTTTTCTTTCTTCCTTCTCTTCTTTCTCCTCTCACGCCTCCTCTTCCTATTTCCCCCTTTTTCTCTTCCTCTTCCTTCTCTTTCTCCTTTTCCTTTTCTTCCTCTTCTTCTCCCCCTCCTCCCTTTCCTCTTTCTTCTTCCTTTTCTTCTTCCTCTGCTTTTCCTAGTGAGAATATGAGGAAGTCAGAGGAAATACAAAATATTAAATTCTAAATAGTTTTTCTTTGTACTTAAGGAGTTGTTGTCTTGGGGTCAAAATATTAGAGCTAAAAATAAGATAATCCCCCCTCCTTTTTTTAACTACCTGAAATTTTCCCTTCATATATGTGGCCCAGATTGAAACCTCTGAAAGTCAGCAAGAAAATCAACAATTTGTCTTTATCTTTCAAGCCCTAGGTCAAATGTTTCCTCTTCCAAAAAGAATTCTCTGATTATCATTTTGCTTACAGCCATCTTTTCATTCTCTGTTCTCATGGCAATTTGCTAGGTCCCTGCCTCATACCACCTTCTGCTTTATACCCTAGAGAGATATTAAATGTATTGAATACATTTAAATACCTGCCACACCTAACTAGATATTTTAGAGTACATCAGGAAGAAACAGCTTTCCCTGGTCCCTGCAGAGCTTCAAGAAAGAATTTCTGGCTACAATCTGTAGTCATGATTTGAGAATTTGCCCAGAGTTTTGGCAAACGTCATCCCCCCAAAAACACTTTATGGGGCAGAGTAACTGTCACTGGTTTCAGAGCATTAACAGTGTGATTTTATGACAAGTGCTCTTACTTAAAAACTTAATTTGGACTTCAACCAAATCGCTATAGCAGCATTCTTAAATGGACAGAATGCTTTCATTGACCTGGGAGGGGAGTTTGTCCCTAGGAAACGGTGTGGAACAGCCCAAGTTGGAAGCTGAGAACCTCTCCTGAGGCCCAAAGTCTGCAAAGTGCATCCCGGGACACCAGCCAGCTTCCAATGCAACCTGGTATGTATAGAGAGCTCTGGGCTGGGACTCCGGAGCTTAGGATGCAATGAGGAGAAACAACTGGGGTTTTTAGCCATCTGCTGCTTGGATGTGTCTAAGGGATGTGTGTTCACTTTCCATTTGGTAATTAATGACTGTCTTGGCCTCTGGTCCTTCTAGTTTCCCACAGTTCAGACCTTAGCCCTGAGCTGTAGGCTCAGCTTAGAGCCTGTGACCATGAAGTCTAAGTCATAAACATGTAAGGAATCGCATGTGATTTCTCCCCTATGTGACCTAAGTGTATTGTGACTCTATTCTACAAAACATCTATTCCATCCCCACTTCTGATACCCTGGTCTTGGTCAACTTGGCTTCTTCCTTAACTCCTGAGTGGTCTTCTCAGCCCCTGGGGATGAAGACACTCTTGGCCACCATAATTGTATCTCTGAGCCCTGAGCTTACATTTGAGGTCTAGTGAGTAACTACTAGGTCCCTCAGCCTCAGAGAGTGGCCTCCTGGCAGATGTCCCAGCCTCTGAGTTCTGTGGAGATGTTGGGACACTCAAGGGCTACTGTTCTTGCTCCACAATGCTCCCCATGGTGCTTTTCCACCTGCCTGAGCCACCAGATGGTGATACGCATGCCAGTGAGACGTGTGTTAATTAGTTTGATTTAGCCATCCTAAAATGTATAAATATTTCAAAACATCATATCGCACATGATCAATGAGTCTGATTTTTATTGGGAAAGAAAAGAACTAAGAAAATGGGTAGAGATGTAGACAACTGGAATGTTCATATATTAAACATTTGTATTTTTTATATCTCACATTTTTTCTTTAAAAAAGTACTTCTAAGCCGGGCATGGTGGTACACGCTTGTAATCCCCGTGCTTGGGAGGCAGAGACAGGAGGATTGTGCAGGATCGAAGCCAGCCACGCTGGCTTAAGAGACCCTGTTTCCAAATAAAAAAAAGTATAAAAAATAGGTCTGGGAGTGTAGCCCAGAGGTAGAAGGGTTTCCAGGAACCCCAATACCACCACAAAAAAGTACTTCTATTTAGAGCTTGGCATGATGGCACATGCCTGTAAGTCTAATATTGGGAAGCTGAGATAGGAGGATTGCAGATTTGAGGCCAGCCTCAGCAATATAGCAAGATACTCAGCAACTTAATGAGACCCAGTTTCAAAATCAAAAATCAAAAATGGCTGAGAAAAGCCGGGCGTGGTGGCGCACGCTTGTAATCCCCGCGCTTGGGAGGCGGAGACAGGAGGATCGCCCAGGTTCGAAGCCAGCCGTGCTGGCGTAAGAGACCCTGTTTCAAAAATATAAAATAGGTCTGGGAGTGTAGCCCGGAGGAAGGAGGGCTTCCAGGAACCCCAGTACCACCAAAAAAAAAAAAAAATGGCTGAGAATGGTTCAATCCCTAGTACCAAAAAAAAAAAAGGCAAGAAAAACAAAACAGTGCTTCTATTTAATTACTGAATATACAATATTAAAGGGAACCTGCAGATACTGACTAAACTGTAATGTACTACTTAAGCCACTGATGTATGAGGGAAAAAATCTTTAACCTGGTGCTATAGTTTGAGTCTACAATGTCCCCCAAAGGCTCATGTGTTAAAGGCTTGGTCCTCAACTTGGTGTCATTGGAAGGTGGTGGAACCTTTGAGAGACAGGGCCTAATGGGAGGTCTTTAGGTTATTGTAGTGTGTCCTTCAAAGGCACAGTGGAACCCTAGACACTATCTCTCTCCTTCTCTCTCTCTCTCTCTCTCTCTCTCTCTCTCTCTCTCTCTCCTCCCTACCAGAGCCATAAGGTAAACAGTTTTCTCTATCATATGCTTTCCATAAGGATATATACTACCTCACCACCACAGGCCCAAAGCAACAGGGCCAGTTGATCATGGACTAAAACCTCTGTGGCTAAACCAAAGACTACCTTTTCTCTGGTTGTTTATCTGGGATAATTGTTACAGTAATGGAAAACTGACTCTAACACCTTTAGCACTATGAGTTTTACCTCCACCTTTATCTTGCCTTTATTTTACTGTGATAATAATCACTGGAACTTTTAGAGAGCAAATTCTACTCTCTGAATGGGGAACTGTTCAGGAACTTGGCACCTATTATCTTATATAATATTGTATGTGTGTGTGTATGTGTGTGTGTGTTACGGGGGATCAAACCCAAAGGCATTCTACTTCTGGGCTACACTCCCATTTTGATTTTCTATTCTTTATTTTGAAACAGGGTCTCACTAAGTACAGAGATTCTCACAAGTTTCTGAGGCTAGCCATAAACCTGCAATCCTTCTGTCTAAGCCTCTCAAGTACTGAGATTACAAACATCTGCCACCACCATGACTGGCTTATATTTACATGTTTAATTAATATATATGTGTATATTAATATAAAATATTTATTGATGCAATATATGTTTATATATAAGCATATATAATTTGTATATAGATATTAGGTATCTTTTTATGCACATGTAATATGCTAATACATATATGTTTATAGATATGTTTATTCATAAATATTAAATATACTTCTATATTAACTTAATATTGAAGTATATTAGATTATTATATTATTTCTCTATCTCTTTAATACTTTAACATATATTTATGTAAAAATATTATCATATATTAATATAATAGGTATAAATATAACCCATGAGCAATATTCAAATACATAAAAAAATTAAAATATATTAATATGTTTAATAAGCATACATTTTTCTTTTTTTGTGGTACCGCAAATTGAACCCAGGGTTATTCTACCACCGAGCTACACCCCAGCCCTATTTTTTATTTTTTATTTTTTGGTGGTACTGGGAATGGAACCCTTCTACCTCCGGGCTACACTCCCAGACCTATTTTATATTTTATTTGGAAACAGAGTCTCTTAAGACAGCGAGGCTGGCTTAGAACCTGCGTGATCCTCCTGTCTCCGCCTCCCAAGCGCGGGGATTACAAGCGTGCTCCACCACACCAGCCCCAGCCCAATTTTTTATTCTTTATACTGAAATAGTCTCACTAAGTTGTGGAGAGCCTCACTGAGTAGCTGAGGCTGTCCTCAAACTGCAATCCTCTTGTCTCAGCCTCCCAAGTACTAGGATTACAAGCGTGCATCACCACGCCTGGCTTGAACATACATATTTAATGGTACCTTATTTAGGTATCATTTCCACACTTTGCAAACACGAGGCTACAGAAGATACTAAGTTGAACCCAACCAAAACCCACTATGAGTATGTCCCTCTTGAAAGATGTCCTTCTCCCTCTCCTTGGGGCTGTGTCTTGTTTTGGGGATGTGGCCAAAGCATCAGAGGCACTGCCGCTTCTGTTACCTGGGGAATAGCAGGAACAGAGCCCAGATCCGGGCCCGTGAGCTCACAGATCTCTTCTCTCTCTTGGAGAGACACATCTTTGGCATCAGGATTTATTTTACTTGAGCTGAAACCCCAGGAGACAGATGATTTCTCCAGATTCCTAAGTGCCTGCCATTTAGTAGGTCACGAACTCGGTTCTGAGCATCACCTCTGCTATCTCGGCGAGGTTTCCATCCCTGGGCTGTCAAACCGGGTGATCCTGGCCAAGAGAACATCGACAGGGTGAGCCTGATTTGGCTGAAGTGGAGGCTGGAAGTGATCTTTCCTGTACCTCTCAATAAAGGATTAGGCAGGCAGAGACTGCAAAGCCGAGCCAGCCTGGCCTAAGGACTCTGCTCTTCTCAGGGAGGGGAGGGGAGGGCTGCTCACCTCTGACATCACCTAGTGCTTAAGGTGCAAATGCCAAGAAGTACCACGCCTCCCCAGTTCAGAGCCCAGAAACAATGAGCCCCTTGTTTTTCTTCTTTCAACCATTTGCGAACTTACATAGAGGCTTAGGTGCCCAGTCAAGTCCCAGGTAGCATCTCCATAATCCCTTAGCAGGATTTGGCCAAGAAGCACGGCTTCCTCTTTCCACTTCCTCTCTTAATCCCGGGGCCTGTGGATCACACGCTCCAACAGAGCTGTACGTTGTAAGCTGCGTGTTGTAACGGGATCTGATCTCCCACCTCTGCCTGGAATCTTGCTGCTTCTGCCCTGAGTGAGTACACAGCAAACTCTACAGTTCGCTTCATCCTCTTTATTACCTTCTTATTATTTTTTCTTTCTTTTTTTGTGGTACCTCAAATAGAACCCAGAGACATTCTACCTCCGAACTACACCCCCAGCCCTATTTATTTATTTTTTTTTCTTTTTTTTCTTTTTTCTTTTTTGGTGGTACTGGGGTTCCTGGAAGCCCTTCTACCTCCAGGCTACACTTCCAGACCTATTTTTACTTTTTTTTTAAATTTGGAAACAGGGTCTCCTAAGCCGGCGTGCGTGGCTGGTTTTGAACCTGCGCAATCCTCCTGTCTCTACCTCCCAAGCATGGGGATTACAAGCTGCGCCACCACGCTTGTATTTTATTATTCTTTTAACGAAAAGAATACACCCCTAGCCCTGTTTTTTATTCTTTATTTATTTTTTATTTTGGTGGTACTGGGGTTCCTGGAAACCCTTTTACCTCCGAGCTACACTCCCAGACCTATTTTTACATTTTTTTTAAATTTGGAAACAGGGTCTCCTAAGCCAGCGTGGGGCTGGCTTCGAACCTGCGCGATCCTCCTGTCTCTGCCTCCCAAGCGCGGGGATTACAAGCGTGCACCACCACGCCCGACTTATTCTTTATTTTGAGACAAGGTCTCACTGAGTGGCGGAGGGCCTCACTAAGTAGCTGAGGCTGTCCTCCTACTGCGATCCTCCTGTGTCAGCCTCCCAAATGCTGGGATTACAACAGTGCGCCACCACGCCCGGCTTATGGCCTTCTTAATACTTGGATCATCTCAGAAACAAGAGTTACAAATGTGGCTCTGATATATGCATTGAGCCGGGCATGGTGGCGCACGCTTGTAATTCCAGCATTTGGGAGGCTGCGACGGGAGGGTTGTCGTTTGAGGGTAAACCTCAACTACTACTTAGTGAGGCTCTTTGCAACTTAGTGAGATCCTGTTTTGAAATAAAGAACAAAAAATAGGGCTGGGGTGTAGCTAAGAGGTAGAATGCCTCTGGGTTCCATCGCCAGTACCACACAAAAACAGTTTTCTTTAAACTGCCTCCAATTTTTACATGCACAAATATTCTACTTTATTTTATTTGGTACTGGAAATTGAGTCCAGGAGCATTCTACCTCTCAGCCACACCCTTGGGCCTCTTTATTTTTTTATTTTAATACAGGGTCTCGCTAAGTTGTTGAGAGCCTAAGTTAAACCTGGGATCTGCCTGTCTTAGCCTCCCAGGTACTGGGGTTACAGGTGTGCACCACCATGTCCGGTGCATAAAGATGTTTTCAAGAGGAAAACTAATGGATAAGGCAGAGGAAAATGCTCAAAAAACAGGGACTTGCTAAGTTGCTAAGGGCTTCACTAAATTGCTGAGGTTGGCTGCGAACCTGTGATTGTCCTGTCTCAGTCTCCCAAGTTCAGGTATTACAAGCGTGCGCCACCATGCCCAACATGGGAGTTGGTTTTTAGAGTTGGTTCTCTGTGCTGTAGAATTGCATGGGTGGAAGTTTAGAGAAAGCCATTTGCTTGGTTTCTTTTCAGTGATAACTGCAGCTTGTCTAATGTTTCCAAGGTTATACCAAATGTCTTCACAGCCCATAAAAGTCTCAAGTTAGTTCCCAAAACGTGACTTTGGTAAGAAGCTAGAGAAGAGCCAGCCAGTATGGTTATACAAGCTTGTGATCCCAGTACTTGGAAAGCTGAGACAGGAGGATCACAGGTTTGAGACCTGCCTCAGCAACTTAGCAAGACCATGTTTCAAAAAGTGAAAAAAATATTTTTTTCAAAGGCTTAGATGTATAACTTAAAAGTAGAATGTCCCTGGGTTCAGTCTTCAGTAATACACACACACACACACACACACACACACACACACACACACAGTAAGAAAGAACCTTAACATTGCAGGGCTCTGTACTTCTGTGACGTGGTTCAATCCATTAACAGTTTTATGATTGTTACATGACCATTGCCTTTTCTTAAAAAAATAAAATAAAGCCGGGCATGGTAGCTCACACTTGTAATCCCAGCATTTGGGAGCTGAGACAGGAGGATCGCGGTTCGCGGCCAGCCTCAGCTACTTAGTGAGGCCTTTTCCAATTCAGTGAAGCCATGTTTTAAAATAAAAAATAAGCTGGGCATGGTGGCACACGCTTTTAATCCCCGCGCTTGGGAGGCGAAGACAGGAGGATCGCGCAGGTTCGAAGCTAGCTGCACTGGCGTAAGAGGCCCTGTTTCAAAAATATAAAATAGGTCTGGGAGTATAGCCCAGAGGTAGAAGGGCTTCCAGGAACCCCAGTATCATAAATAAATAAATAAATAAATAAATAAATAGGTCTGGGGGTGTAGCTTGGAGGTAGAATCCTCCTGGGTTCCATCCCTGGTACCACAAGAGAAGAAAGGAAAGAAAGAAAGAAAGAAAGAAAGAAAGAAAGAAAGAAAGAAAGAAAGAAAGAAAGAAAGAAAGAAAGAAAGAAAGAAAGAAAAGAAGGAGGAGGAGGAGGAGGAGGAGGAGGAGGAGGAGGAGGAGGAAGGAAGGAAGGAAGGAAGGAAGGTAGATGAGAATATTATGCAGGTCAGGAATGCGACTCTGAGGATAAAACCACGCAGACCTAGAAAATGAAGAAGCCTGGAGTGGACTGCTATGAAACACCGAGAGGGAGCCTGAATGAGAAACGAATCTAGCCATCGAGGTAGGGTGGGTTTGAGTGGAGATGCCACCGGCCATCATGAGAGGACTGACCCAGTGGAAATTAGTCTGTGGCAGGTTTGAGTTTTGAACCCAGGGCCACCACCATTTCCTATCATCCCATGGACTTTGCCCAACTCTGGAAAACCTCATTTCTTAAAACCATGCAGAATATATGGTTTTTAATTTCCCGATGGCTTTCTAGTTTGGCAAAACTACCTACTTCCAGGGCCACTTAGAAAGTGTGCTAATGTAATCCCAGCATTTGGGAGGCTGAGACAGGAGACAGGAGGACTGTGGTGGTTCAAGGACAGCCTCAACTACTTAGCGAGGCCCTCTGCAACTCAGTGAGACCCTGTTTCAAAATAAAGAAGAAAAATTAGGGATGGGGTTGATGCTCAGAGGTAGGATGCCCCTGAGTTCCATCCCCAGTACCGCAGAATGAAAGAAAGAAAGAAAGAAAGAAAGAAAGAAAGAAAGAAAGAAAGAAAGAAAGAGAGAAAGAGAGAAAGAGGGAGGAAGAAGAAAGAGAAAGGAAGGAAGGAAATAAGAAAGAGAGAGAAAGGAAGAAAGGAAGAAGAAAGAGAGAGGAAGGAAGGAAGGAAGGAAGGAAAGAAAGAAAGAAAGAGAGAGAGAGAGAAAGGAAGGAAGGAAGGAAGGAAGGAAGGAGAAAGAGAGAGAGGAAGGAAGGAGAAAGAGAGAGAAAGGAAGGAAGGAAAGAAAGAAAGAAAGAAAGAAAGAAAGAAAGAAAGAAAGAAAGAAAGAAAATGCATGATGTTGGTTCTCTCCTCATTCTCCCCCAAAGGATACCCGTTTTAGCTAGGTCAAAGTTAAGGTCATGCATAGGACAGGTCACAGGAGAATCTGAAACAACCATGTCTCCAAGAAGTGGGCCTGACCTGGTTAAAGGCAAACGCAGGCTTCTTGTTAGTGGCTAATTTGTGCTTGAGCCTTGTGACCTGGCCCTGGTCAAGGAGCCATAATGGGATCTACCAGAAACTTTTTGGAAAACTTCTCTTTTGTTTGTGGTTGAATAATTTATGTTATCAGTCAGGAAGGCTTATTTATTATACAGATACAAACTGGCATAAGGATAGTAACCAAGAAACATAACAAAATAGAATGCCCCAAAACATAGAGACACATGTTAATACATAATAAGTCATGATAAAGTTGGCACAAAAACACTGTAGATAAACAATGGCTGATTCCACAAACGCCGCCCGGGTAATCAGATATCCATATGGGGAATAAATTAATCTTGACTTAACTCCACACACATACCTCCATGTTTATGATGAATGCTAGTCTGTCCTCTTTAAGACTCTTCCCTACAACCGAGATCATAAAGAAAAACGTCGTTAAAATCTTCTAGACGTCTTAGAAAAAAAATAAACTTCTCTTTCCTCTAAAGAGAACCCCAAGAAGTCAACGTTCACAATTGTGGTACTGGGGATGAAACCTAGGGGCATTGTACCTCTGAGCTACACCTCCAGCTCTATTTATTTATTTATTATTTTTATTTATTATTATTTTTTTTTGGTGGTACTGGGGTTTCTGGAACCCCTTCTAACTCTGAGCTACACTCCCAGACCTATATTCTATATTTTTATTTGGAAACAGGGTCTCTTAAGCCAGCAAGGCTGGCTTCGAACCTGCGGGATCCTCCTGTCTCCGCCTCCCAAGCGCGGGAATTACAAGCGTGTGCCACCATGCCCAGCTAGTCTTTTTACTTTTGAAACAAGGTCTTACTGAATTGTGAAGGGCCTTGCCTATATAACCAAGGCTGTCCCCGAACAACGATCCTCCGTCTCAGCCTCCAGAATGCTGGGATTACAAGAGGGCACTACCATGCCCGGCTGGAATTTACAAATTTAATTGCTTTCAGAAGCTATTGTAAAACTAGGCAGGGAATCAGTCTTCCCACAAGCTGAAACTGGCTTGCAGAGCAGAGAAAACAGAAATAAACTGCATAGGTCCTTGATAACATCACCAGGCAACCCCCGCAGGCCATCCTGCACTGGAATCTCTCTTAATGAACTAGTAAACTGTGTTTATAAAACACAAATCTGTTTGATAACTTCCTAAGCCAGTGCCAATTCTCTTTCCTGTTGTTAAAACCCCAAAGAACCATTTACTGTTGACAATCACACATCCAAAAGGGTAGGCTCATGTTTTTTTTGTTTTGTTTTGTTTTTTGTTTTTTGTTTTTTGCTATTGTTGTTGTTGTTGTTGTTGTTGTTGTTGTTGTTGTTTAAAAAGGCAAAAATTGGCCGGGCATGGTGGTTTACGCTTGTAATCCCAGCATTTGGGAGGCTGAGACCCGAGGATCACGGTTCACGGACAGCCTCAGCTACTAAGTGAGGCCCTCTGCAACTCAGTGAGACCCTGTTTCAAAATAAAGAATAAAAAACAGGGTCGGGGGTGTAGCTCGGAGGTCAAATGCCCCTGGGTTCCATCCCCAGGCCCGGAATAAATAAATAAATAAATTAATTAATTAATTAATTAATTAAATTAAAAGGCAAAAATTGGGCCAGAAATAAAGTTGGAAATCTGGTCCCTGGAGAATAAAAGATGGCCAGAGGAACAAAGGATCTCTTTAGGATAAACAACCATCGCTGTACTTTGACATCAACTGTTTTCCGTAAGCTTAACTTAAATCCCCAGTTTTCAACATGTTGTTCTAGGGCCAGAAACGCTGGCAATATCTTGGACCCTGTTCGAAATGCACATGCCTGGTCCTCAGGCCCGGTGAATAAAAAATCTGGGGTGGGGCCCAACCATCTGGGGTGGGGCCCAACCATCTGTGCATTAATCAGCAGCCTCCCCTGGGGGAATTCTGATCCTGGTGCAAGTATGAAAACCACTTCCTCAACTGCTCTGGCCCGCATGAATTTGCATGTGAGCAGTTCTCATTATTAATCTTAGCTCTTGATTTGAAGTCAGACTTGAGAATCCATACTCTTCTCCGGGAACTGTGAAGGTGGGAGGGGTCTCAGATCGTCAGCATAGGGACCGGTGGCCAAATTAGAACTCCCTTTACTGATCTAAAGAAACCAGACTTTGAAAAGTGCTGGTCCACCCTACAGAGTAAATATCAACAGTTTCACGTGCAGTTTGGGGCTGACTGAGGATAGATTCTTAATTAATGTGTTCTTTTTTTTTCTTGCTAAGTAATCGTACGGTTTGATTATTTTTTAATATGCAATAGGGGGGCAGAGGGTAGGTGATGTGGACTCTAGGAATTTTTCTGTACAGCAACCCGCTCAAAGATAATTGAGTTAGCAGGGTCCTGGGAGAGCTCAGTATCATTAACAGGGTGTGATAGTTGTAAAGGGAAAGGATCTTTCGCCCAGGGAATCTAACATGTGGCTAGTGTCTCAATAATTAACCTATTGCCCTTGAAAAAAAAAAGAAAGAAAAGGAAAGGAAAGGAAAGTAATTAGAAGCAAAGGCAATTAACTCCTTGTAGGTGATTACAGTGGCAGGCAGTGGCTCCACTGTCAGCCCAGAAAGGGGATTTCAGAAGGTCTGGGGAGAAAGAAGAGGGAGAGAATTGTGAGATCAACTGTGAGATTGCATCCGAGGTGTTAATGAGGCTGCCTTGCCAGAGATGGTTAGATTCTGCTTCTATAAGGCTGAGAGGAAGCTGAGCTCTCTCTCTCTCTCTCTCTCTCTCTCTCTCTCTCTCTCTCTCTCTCTCTGTCTCCCTCTCTGTCTCTCTCTGTCTCTCTCTCTGTCTCTCTCTCTCTCTGTCTCTCTCTGTCTCTGTCTCTCTCTGTCTTTCTCTCTGTCTCTCTCTGTCTCTCTCTCCCCCCTCTCTCCCTCCCTCCCTCTCAGTTTCTTTCTCTACCTTCTTCTCCTCTCTCTCTCCCTCTCCTCTTTCTCTTTCTCCCTCTCTCTTGCTCTCTCCCCTTCTCCTTCTCCCTCTCCCTCCCTCCCACCCTCCCTGTCCATCCACAATTAGGCTCTAGCCCTTTGACATCTTGGAAACCTCGAGACCTACAGTTTCCAGCTCAGGGTCTAAATTCCATCAAGCAATTCTCCCAGGCACCACCTGTCCTGGGTTACTTCCCAAATCTCCATCTCTCCAAAATGGTGTCAAGGCCTTCCTTAGAGCCTATTAACAGGATTCCATGCGGTAAGAGGAAACGATTTATAAACTTACAGTGCTAGACTCATCTCAGACCTTGGGGTCTTTATACTTTTGCTGATGCACTGTAGTTAAACATCATAATGAGGTCTGTAGTAATAGGGCTATACATACACAGAGCACGATGGTGTTTCTCTCCATATTCTACCAAACTCCCTCTTCTCCGGTCCATGTCACTGAAATTGGTGTTGAGCCTCTTATGTATGATCATAGCATTATCTAAACCCTCTCCATCACTCTGTTGGAATCTCTCCTCTTTTATCTGAGGTCTCTTTCGTCACCGAGTTTGTCTCTGGCTCCCACATATGAGAGGGAAAATATACAAACATTTGCTTTCTGAGACTGGTTAATCTCGCCTGGCATGCTGTTCTCCGTGTCTGTCCATTTTCCTGCAAATGACACAATTTTATTCTCCTGTATGGCTGAGCAAAATTCCACTGTGTGCATACCCCGTGATTTTGTGGTCCATTCAGCTGTGGATGGACAGCAAGGCTGGTTTCGTGATTTGGCTCTTGTGAATTGTGCTGCTATGGGCATGAATGTGCATGCACTGCTACAATAGTCTAATTTCAGAAATTAAGATCTCACCAGGCGTGGTGGAGCATGCTTGTAATTCCAGCATTTGGGAGGCTGAGACAAGAAGATTGCGGTTCGGTTCGCGGACAGCCTCAGCTACTTAGTGAGGCCCTTTGCAACTCGGTGAGACCCTGTTTCAAAATAAAGAATAAAAAATAGCCCGGGGGTGTAGCTCAGAGGTAGAATGCCCCTGGGTTCCATCCCCAGTACCACACACACACACACCGAAAAAAATTAAGATCTCATTATTGCTATGTTGGTAATTGCCACTTTGATGGATTCTATCTGGAAGTTTCTGTTTCTTCCATAGGAAAATCTCAATATGTATGCTATATCTTTCTCTGCACAGAAAAAATAAAGTCTGTTTTC
Source organism: Muscardinus avellanarius (assembly GCF_963383645.1). Classification (NCBI taxonomy): domain Eukaryota; kingdom Metazoa; phylum Chordata; class Mammalia; order Rodentia; family Gliridae; genus Muscardinus; species Muscardinus avellanarius. The sequence continues at coordinate 9,627,092 of NC_137802.1, read as the reverse complement.
TAAGTAAAGGAGTAAAAGCCTGTTGTATAGCTTCAATGGAGTTACATTAAATTTCTATTTTTTTTATTTACTTATTTATTTATATTATTTTGGTACTGGAGATTAACCCCCAGGGTACTTTATCATTGAGGTACATGCTTTTGTATTTTATATTTTATTTTTTATTTTTTATATTTTTAAAAAATATATAAAAATATATTTTTATATTTTATATTTTTATATTTTATATTTTTATATTTTTATATTTTATTTTGAAAGAGGGTCTTGCTAAACTCCCCAGGATGGCTTTGAACTTGTGATCCTCCTGTCTCAGCCTCCTGGGCCACTGTACTTAAAGGCGTGAGCCACCACGCCCAGTCAAATTTCTTTTTTTTTTAATTTTTTTTTTAATTTTTAATTTAATTTTATTTTATTGGTGCACTGTATTCATACATCATAGTGGGATACAAACTTTTGTAGACATACATGCACACATCGCCCAGTCCGCCACCACAAGATCCGAACCCCATTCTCTCCCCATCCCTCCCTCCCATGCTTGGCTTAGTGGTTGACATCTAGTATTATAGTAATTTATACAAAATTAAAAATGATAATCTCACATAACAGTTTCATTTGTCTGATACCAAGCTTTTGATGACTTAAAGATAACATTTCAATGTTTCTTTTTACTTTCTTTCTTACCAGAGAATATTTTTTTTCTATTTTTTTAGGTGAAACAATCATATATTTATATATTTATTTTTCAGAAAAAAAATCTATCCTAATATGGAATATGAACTCTAGATACCCAAAACGATCTTGAAAAAGAACAAAGCTAGAAGATATATATTTTCTGATTTCAAACCATATAAAGCTACAATAATTGAAACAGTGTAGTACTGTTCTAAAGGCAGATATATAAACCATTGGAGTTAAATAAAAGCCTAGAGCTAAATTCTTCCCTATATTGTCAAGTTATTTTTGACAAGGTTTCCACGAACATTTGGTGGTGAAAATAATAATCTTTTAACTAAATATTGTTGAAACATAATAATTACATGGAAAAGAATAAAGTTGGACCCTTACCTAATCCCATATACAAATATTAACTCAAAATAGATAAAAGACCTAAATATAAATCTTAAGACTATAAACTTTTAGGAGAAAATCTGGGTCATAAAACCTCACAACATTGAAATTGGCAGTGATTTCTTGGATATGATTTCAATGGCACAGGCAACAGAAGAGTATACAGACTCCCTAAAAAATAAAAAAAAATATTGTATATCCAAAGACAATGTAAACAGAGTTAACAGTTACTAATAGAATGGGATAAAATATTTCCAAATGCTATATCTGAAGGTATATTAATATTCCAAATAGAAATCCTAAAAATTAACAATAAAGGCAAACAATACCATTTAAAGATAGGTAAAAGACTAACATAAATAATGAATCTCCACAGATAACCAATCTTAGTTGTCTGTTGGATGGAAAATCTTGTTTCTCTGGTTCTGGTGTGTGTTACCTATTTCTTCTTTGTAGTTAATCTCTTTGAGTATTTTCTCTAGTGCTGGTTTTGAAGACATAAATTCCTTCAGTTTCTGTTTGTCATGGAAGCTACTTATTTCTCCATCTAATTTGATAGAAAGTTTTGCTGGGTAGGAGATTTTTGGCTGGAAGTTGTTTTCTTTCAGAGTTTGGAATATGTTACTCCAAGCCCTTCTGGCTCTCATGACTTGGTTTGGGAAGTCTGGAGTGATTCTAATTGGTTTGCCTCTGAATGTCACTTGGCCCTTTGTTTTTGCTGCCTTTAAGATTCTCTGCTTGGCTTTCACATTGGTCATTTTAACAATTATGTGGCGTGGGGATCCTCTTCTCTGATCCTGTCTAAAGGGAGTTCTATAAGTTTCCTGGACCTGTGTATCAACCTCTTGCTCTATGTTTGGAAAATTTTCTGCTATTACTTCCTTGAAGAGATTGTTGATCCCTTTGGTTTCACTTTCTTTTCCCTCCTCTATTCCAATTATTCTTAGGTTAGCTCTCTTAAAATGGGCCCATATTTCTTCAATATCAGATTCCTGCTGTTGGATATTTTTTCCTAGATTAGAAACTATGCATTCATTTTTGGAATGATCATCTTCTAAGAGCGAGATTCTGTTCTCCATGTGGTCTAATCGGTTGTTTGTGCTTTGAATTGAGGCCTTTACTTCATTAATTGCATCCTTTATCTCTTTTTGGCTCTCTCTGAGTTATTTTCGAAGCACCTCTATTATTTCTACAGTTATTTTCCTGATTTGATCTTCTAGAAGTCTCTGATTTTCTGTTGTATCGGGTTCTGATGTTGTGGGGTTGTGGGCATTCATTGCTCGATTGTTATTCCTCTTTCCCATGATTTAGGAAGTTTGTGCCTTCTCTGGGTTCTTCCCTTGGGTCACTATAACTTCACTTAAGGTGTTCTGGATCTCGAGTCAGTAGTATCTCAGACCCCACTACTCCTTTACTGGGTTGTATCACAGAGTCTCTGACCCAGAGAGTCGATAGAGGCTGCTTTAGACTATGGGGGGTGCCAGGTTGGGCGTTCTCCTATGGTGTGATATCTCTGCCACCGCCCCTCCCCCACTGGGTCAAGTCCCAGGGAGTACAGTACTGGGATTTCTCCTCTGTGGCCCGCAATTTGACTCACTGTTCTTGAGTACGCAGATGTAGCTGTACTGGATTCGGTGAATTCTCTGCTGCTGCCGTCGGTGGCAATATGGTGCCGCTGCCCCGCCCTCGGCCGTGAGGCTGGCGTGTTTCTTCTTGGTTTTGATTTCCACTCTGAATCCCTGCGGCGTGTGCTGAGCTCAGCTACTGGGAGCTTTAGATTTTACCTGCAGCGAGAAATCCCGCCTGGCTGTTCCGCAACGGCTCACCTCAGCTTGCTGTAGCCGTCTGGTGAATTTGCCGCTGCCGCTGGCAGTATGGCGGTTCTGCCGCGTCCTCGGGCATGAGGCCGGTGTATCTCCTCTGTGGCTCTGAGCTCTGTTCTCAGTCCGCTTTCTCTCTGGAGCCTGGTGATTTTTTTGTTTCTCTGGTGATGGTGTTTTCTGGCTATGAAAGGCGCTGATTTTGTGGTAATGGAGATTGGTTGTTAGCAGGGCTCTTAAGCCCCGCTTTTCTCGGTCGCCATCTTCCCGGAAGTCCCAGTCAAATTTCTAAATATATCAATTCCAAGAGATGATGGACGCATGCTCTGGTTGCTCCAAATGGTCCTGTTGCCCCAGATAGAAAGGTGTCAGGAAATGATGCGCAGGGACCGTAAAAGTGAACAAATTGAGTAAAGATTTATCCAGGCAAAGAAGAGACAGAGGAAACACATTTATTTTTAGATTTAAATATTTTTTATTGGTGCATGGTATTTATACATCATAATGGGTTTAAAAAAAAAAAAAAAAACTTGTGTAGGCATAAATGCACACATCACCCAACCGGCCCCCACCCAGTCCGAGGAAATGAATTTTGACTGAGTAGATTGCATGTGGGAAGAATTTTGTGAAAGGAAACTGAAACCCGTGCTGTATGCTGTGTGGGGAAATGCACATAGTTCAGCGAGGGTGCGGTTGAGAATGTGGGCGGGAAAGTTGATGGGAAGTGGCCAGATGTAAGATTAGACATAGACACACGAAGAGAGCAGCCTGCTTTGGATTAGAGCCTATGTTAAAGGTCTGTGACAACCCTCTGTTACACATATACACACATAACCATAGAAACCAAATGTAAGGCCGAGGTGATGTTAGAAATAAGCGGATCCCACTTGGACCTCCTTTGTCTAGCTTGACTTCGCTTTCCAGTAATTAAATTTCTTCTGGATGGCCGGGCGTGCTGGCGCACGCTTGTCATCCCCGCGCTTGGGAGGCGGAGACAGGAGGATCGCGCAGGTTCGAAGCCAGCCGCGCATGCGCGCTGGCTTAGGAGACCCTGTTTCCAAATAAAAATGTAAAAATAGGTCTGGGAGTGTAGCACGGAGGTAGAAGGGCTTCCAAGAACCCCAGTACCACCAAAAAAAAAAAAAAAAAAAAAATTCCTTCTGGATGGAAATCTGGTTCTTGTCCCTTCGGATCTGCACATCTGCCAATTTCAATATTCTACCAACTCCTGACCCGCCCATCTCTACTTTGAATGAATGCATGTTGGGATAAATCTGAGTTTTCATCTCAGAAGCGATAAGGAGCCGCTAAGAGAATCTTTCCTCAGATAGTCATATGCGTCCCTCCATGTATCAAAGGTCGAAGGAGTTTGAGACAGAGGCAGGTATATAAATTAGGAGATGATTTTAGTCTTGCAGAGAACACCCCTTCTATTTCCCAGGTAACTCGATAGATGGTCAGACCAATTTTAAGTCAGGCAATTTTGTAGTGTGACAGTTTGGATATAGAATGCTCGTTGGAAAAGCTCCTGTATTTCTCTCTCTCTTTCTCTCCTCTCCTCTCCTCTCCTCTCCTCTCCTCTCCTCTCCTCTCCTCTCTTCTTTTCCCTCCTCCCCCTCCTCCTCTTCTTCCTCTCTCTCTCTCTCTCTCTCTCTCTCTCTCTCTCTCTCTCTCTCGCTCTCGCTCTCTCTCTCTCGCTCTCTCTCACTCTGCTTTCAGTCTCCATGAGAACAACATCCCTCTGATCCCTCTGAGCACTGCCATTTATACGTTGGAGCCAATCATTAAAACCATGAGCCCCAAAGCCGGGCGTGGTGGTGAACGCTCATAATCCCCGCGCTTGGGAGGCAGAGACAGGAGGATCGCACCGGTTCAAAGCCAGCTGCGTGCTGGCTTAAGAGACCCTGTTTCCAAAAATTATATATATATAGTAGGTCTGGGAGTGAAGCCCCGAGGTAGAAGGGCTTCCAGGAACCCCAGTACCACCAAAAAAAAAAAACAACACCCCAATAAATCCTTCCTTCACTAAGTAGTTCCTGTGAATACATTGGTCACAGCAATGGAAAAGCTGACTAAAGCAGGCAGCAGTGTCGGCAGGGATGGGGTAACAGGTAAGTGATAAGAAATGATGTCTTGGGAGTGTGATATCCAAAGTACAGAGAGAAGATTAAAAAGGAGAGGTCCTTTGAAAGACTGGGCTGGAAGTGGAGATTTGAAAGTCATTGGTGTAGTGGCAGTGGTCAAGTGTTAGGGTTACAAAGGGGGAGAAATAGAAGAAAAGATGGATGCTGATAGAATTCTGAAAAGCATCAATATGGAAGGATTGGTAGAAAGGGTATTATTGGACAATGGGAAAGAAACAGCCCAAAAGAATTAAAACCAAGATGTTGTATTATCTTTAAAATCAAGGGAAGAGATGGTTTTGAGAGGTGACTTAAGCACCGGGAGATCTCAAATCTATGGGGTTTGGTCAGCACTGGTCATTGGTGGCCCTGGTGTAAACAATTTCAGGAGACTGGGGAGTATGTCTAATCTGAGTAGTACCAGATTTCAGTGGACTGAAAAATAAAACGTGATAGATATTTTGAAACAGAAGAGTCTAGAAGACGGTCGCAATATGTTTGGCTGAGGAATTCATCTCTACAACTTTGCCGCTGCATGGACACCCCTTGAATATTCAAGATATTCTTGAATATCTTGTCTTTTTTTTTTTCCACAGACTGCATACTTGCCAAAATTTTAGCATCTGCCACAACTCACTTCAGGTCATACGATAAAATAATGAGGCAGACACTGATTTTGTGAATAATCTCCTGCGATAACTCAGTAAGTCTTTGGTCCTTGTTTTTCTGCCTATGAAATAAGGAGGAAAGCCGGGCATGGTGGCGCACGCTTGTAATTCCAGCATCTGGGAGGCTGAAACAGAAGAATTTGGTTTCGTGGCCAGACTCAGCTACTTAGTAAGGCCCTTTGCAACTCAGTGAGACCCTGTTTAAAAATAAAGAATAAAAAAATAGGGCTGAGGGTATAGATCATTTGCCCACTGGATACCATCCCCAGTGCCACCAAAAAATTTAAAATAAAATAAGGAAGATAATAAATGCACTACTGGGTAATGAAAGAAAGCATTATTAGAAAACAGAAAATGAGAGTTTAGGTAAAATAAAAGTTGATACTGTTCCTGGAAGGTCCAAGTCCTGAGAGGAATCAGAATGCAATACTTCCAACTTCTGCCAACAATAGTCTCTAACACGTATCAACTTTGTGCAGATAATTGATGGCCAAAAACAAGCATTAGATTGTCTTATCCTGAGTGCACACACCACGGAAAGATGAGTTAATCCATGAAGAAGCTGAATCATCTGTAGATGATAATTTTTGCCTCCTTGTGCCCAGGATATAATCCTTCAGTAGGAGAAATTGGGGACAACAGCTTTATGTCTGAATTCTGCCCGGCTTTTCAATGAAGTCTATCGTCAAGCCTCGAGTATGATAATATTCTACAGGTAGAATGAGTCCCGAGGTGCACTGGCTTTAGAGTGGCAACTGGTAGAGGGAAGGGGCTTTCCAGTGGTTGAAATCTAGGGACGGTTCCAGTTTCAGAAAGACGGGAGTGAATACCATCTACATGGATGGTTCCAGTTTCAGAAAGACGGGAGTGAATACCATCTACATGGATGGTTCCAGTTTCAGAAAGAGGGGAGTGAATACCATCTACATGGACGTACTCACCAAGTACAACTCCAAATCCCAGACACAACTCATGAGGTTGTTTTCATCGCCTCTGTAGAGTAAACAGGAGCAGCCAAACTGGGAGAGAAAAGACTAGTATTTGCATGAAGTACCATTGAATTGGGAATGCAGATGGGTCGACTACCTTATTTTTTCTTCTGCTTTCCCCCCGTATGGAGTCAAGGACTGGAATCAATATGGACTGGGGCAGGGAGAATTCCAGGAGGAGATATCTAGCTCTGTGTCAAGAAACAGATATAAGATATTCTAACACTTTGAAATAGTAGGGAAAATCACTCCTCCTCTTCTTCTTCTTCTTCTTCTTCTTCTTCTTCTTCTTCTTCTTCTTCTTCTTCCTCTCCTTTACCTCTTCTCCTTCTCCTTCTCCTTCTTCTTCTTCTCCTCCTCCCCTCCCCCTCCCCCTCCTCTTCCCCTCCCTCTTCCCTCCTCCTCCTTCTCCTCCTCCTCCTCCTCCTCCTCCTCCTCCTTCTTCTTCTTCTTCTTCTTCTTCTTCTTCTTCTTCTTCTTCTTCTCTCTATCTCTATCTTGCTCTCCTCTGCTTTACTACCTTTCTACTTACTTCTTGTTTTATCTGTTCTCACCCAGGCTTCAGGCGAGTTGTGTCAGCAACAGTAGTGGAAAGAGGAAACCCACAGAAGCCTAAAACCCCTAAGAAGAGAGACCTCCCTTTCTTATCAGATAAGCTGTGGTCCTAAGAGGCTGGAGCTCGTTTCCTGATCTACTGCATGGCTTATAGGCACAGACACAGAAAATATATGGTAGGACAAGGTAAATAAAGCCCCAACTTTCTGGTAATAGAGAAAAAAAAGCCTTGGAACTCAGGAATCAGACCTGGATCTCATAAAGTGTTTATAAATTCCCAAACTTACTCACAAGGAGTTGATTGTGAATTTGATCAGAAACATCACACCAAAACCTGTGAGAACTGAAATGGGGCATCAATTAATAGCCAGGTCCCAATACAGCTATAGGGGGAACACATGTGTAGCAGATCAAATAAGCACAATGAAGCACTGAAAATGTTACCAACATTAGATGGGCGTGGTGGTGCACATTGTAATCCCAGTACCTGAGAGGCTGAGACAGAAGGACCACAGGTACAAGGCCAGCCTCAGCTCCTTAGGGAGGCCTTCCGCAACTGAGTGCGTCCCTGTTTCAAAATAAAAAATAAGATATAAGACTGGGGGTGCAGCTCTGAGGTAGAATGCCCCTGGGTTCCATCCCCAGTACTGAAAGAGGGAAAGAAAGAAAGAAAGGAAAGAAAGAGAGAAAGAAAGAAAGAAAGAGAGAAAGAAAGGAAGGAAGGAAGGAAGGAAGGAAGGAAGGAAGGAAGGAAGGAAGGAAGGTGGGCTGGGGGTGTACATCAGAGGTAAAATGCCCTTGGGTTCAATACTCAGTTCTGTAAAAAAAAAAAAAAAAAGAAAAGAAAAAAGGAAAATGTTACCAACATTGAAACCACAATCCACAGAAGGCTGATCAGAACTGTGAACTGAATTCCTGTGGTTGATTGCCTGCTAAAATAAATATACTAATTTTCTCCCAGTGGTATATGCAAGACCCCAGATCACAAAAAAATAATGTTCAAAAAAAAACCAAAATGCATAAAAAATTTAGAAAAATCTCTGTTTAGATAAAAACAATGATAACAGAAGTGAATGCTGAGATACCAAAGGTGTTGGAATTATCTACAAAGACTACTATGTAGCTGTTATAAAAATATTTCCAGAAGTCAGGGTAAACCCTCTTGAAGTATTGGAAAAACAATAGAAGATAAACAGAAGAACCACATGTACATTTTACATCTGAAAACTATAATAGAGCCAGGCATGGTGGTGCACACTGGTAATCCCAGCATTTGAGAGGCTGAGAAAGGAGGATCATGGTTGGCCAACAGCCTCTGCTACTTAGTGAGGCTCTTTGCAACTCAGTGAGACCCTGTTTCAGAATAAAGAATAAAAATATGGCTGGAGGTGTAGCTCAGAGGTAGAATGCTCCTGGGGTCCATCTCCAGTACCACGAAGAAAAAGAAAAAAACTACAATATAAAACATTTCAAAACTCCCTGAGCTGGGTAGTGATGTCACACAACCGTAATCCCAGTACTTGGGAGGCTGAGACAGGAGAACCTCAGATTCGAGACCAGCCTCAGCAACTTAGCAAGACCTCAGTGACTTAGCAAGGCCTTGTTTCAAAAGTTTTTTTAAAGGGAGAGCAGGGATCTAGCTCAGAGGTAGAATGCCCCAGGGTTCAATCTCCAGTACTTAACTCCTTTCTTTTTTTTTAAACAAAGCTCTATAAGTGAGATGATTAGCAGGACCAAGATGAAGATAAAGATAGTGAACCGAAGATAGATAAATAGAAATATAATTCAGTCTGAAAAACACAGAGGTAAAAGAAACTCAAATATGAACAGAAACTTGGGGAAATGTACAATAATACTCAACAGTCTAACATCTGTGGCAACAGAGTCCCTGAAAGAGAGGGAAAGAATGCACGGAGAAAATTTTATTTTAAGAACTAATGGCTAGCGCCAGACGTGGTGGCGCACGCTTGTAATCCCCGCGCTTGGGAGGCGGAGACAGGAGGATCGCGCAGGTTCGAAGCCAGCCGTGCGCTGGCTTAAGAGACCCTGCTTCCAAAATGAAAATGTAAAAATAGGTCTGGGAGTGTAGCCCAGAGGTAGAAGGGTTTTCAGGAACCCCAGTACCACCACCAAAAAAAAAAAAAAAAAAAAACAACTAATGGCTAAAAGGCTAAAATTTCTCAAATTTGGCAGTAGATTATAGTTTTATATACTCAAGAAAGTCAGTAAATCCCAAACACAGTAAATCCCGAAAGGCCATGCACAATCCTAAAAAAAAAATAAAAATAAAAATAAAAAATACTGCTGAAAACTAAAAAATAAATAAACCTCAGCAAAGCTGAACTGGAAGGGTAGGAGATGAAGAAGGCTGAGGAGCTATATCCAAATATGTGTAAAAGTATAAATGTGGCCTGGTCCACCTGGACACTCATTGTCGGGAGTGGGAGAAGCAGAAGTGGGGGGAGGAGAGGGCACCAAGCACAGTCTGAATGTACGCCATTTTCAACATGATCCACATTAAAATAAATAAATAAATAGCCAGGCGTGGTGGCGCACGCTTGTAATCCCCGCGCTTGGGAGGCGGAGACAGGAGGATCGTGCAGGTTCGAAGCCAGCCTCAGCTGCTTAGTGAGGCTCTCAGCAACTTAGTGAGACCCTGTTTCCAAATAAAATATTTTAAAAAAAGTCTGGGAGTATAGCCCGGAGGTAGAAAGCCTCTGGGTTCCACCCCTAGTACCACCCCCCCAAAAAATTAATAAAATAATAAAAAAGAGACCCTATTTCCAAAAATAAAAAAGTATAAAATAGGTCTGTGAGTGTAGCCTGGAGGTAGAAGGGTTTCCAGGAACCCCAGTACCACCAATAAAAAAATAAAAAAATAAATAAATGTTTTATAAAAATAAATAAATAAATAAATAAAAAGGCAGAAATTATTGAAAGTATCCAAATAGTGAAAGAAAAGTGCAGTTTATATTTTAACAATGATCCTAATGACTAGATTTCTCATCAGAAACCATGGAATGGACACTGTTGTCGTCCCAGAATCTTATATAACAATGGAAATATCCCTGAGGAATGAGGGAAAAAATGAGGGCATTCTCAGATGGAGAAACACTGAGCCTATTAATAGGGCATTCTCAGATGGAGAAACACTGAGCTCATTACTAGCTGATCTGCTCTTCGGAAAAAGCAACTCTGAGCTGGCTATAGTGGCCCATGCTTGTAATCTCAGTACCCGGGGAGGCTGACCTAGGAAGAACACGAGGACAAGGACGGACTTTAGCCACCTACAGAGTCCCTATGTCAAAACAAAAAATAAAAATAAAATAGAACAGGGCTGGAGAGGTAACTCGGAGGCAGAATGCCCCTGGGTTCAATCCCCAGCACCACGTAAAAAATTAATTAATTAATTAATTAAAATAAAAATTAAACAGCTCTTTAAGAAGAAATGATATCAGAAGGACACTTAGAATATCAGAAATACTATACAGGAGCAAACAAGGCAACCTAAAGGAGGAGAAAGGAGGGGGGGGAAGAGGAAAATCTCTAAAACACACAATGTACTTAAACATATCGAAGTCAATCACTAAGCCGAGCAAGGGAGGGAGGGACGGGGAGGGAATGGGGTGGGAATTGGGTAGGGGTTAAATCAGTGATGTATGAATATAATCCACCAATAAAAATTTTAAAAAAGAATATCAGAAGTAAAGGAAGACTAACAGAAATGGCAAACATCTGTGTAAATATAATTGATGCTTAAAACTAAAATATATAACGATGCCTGACAGGTTGTGAGTGTACATGATACGTAAGACCGCTGCAAGATGAAAGGGAAAAGACGATGGAACCCAAATGCTAATTAGGTTTCTTCACTCTCTTTGAAGTGGTAAAACATGTATTTTAAGAAGACTGTGAAAAAATATATATGTATCTTATAATCATTATAGCAACAAAAAAACATTATAACAAGAGACATAGTCAAAAATACAGTAGAATTAATTCAAACAAAATACTTTTTCTTTTTTTTTTTTTGCAGTACTGGGGATGGAACCCAGGGGCAATTCTACCTCCAAGCTACATCCCCAGCCCGATTTTTTATTCTTTATTTTGAAACAGGATCTCACTAAGTTGTGGAGTTCCTCACTAAGTAGCTGAGGCTGTCCACAAACCCAGATCCTCCTGTCTCAGCCTCCTGAATGTGCCACTATGCCGGGCTTAAACACAATACTTTTTAAAATCCCCAAATAAAGCAGGAAAGTATAATAAAGGAATGAAAATAGAAGGAGCTGGGCTTAGTGACACACACCTGTAATCTCTGTACTTGGGAGGCTGAGGCAGGAGGATTGCAGATTTGAATCCAGCCTCAGCAATTTAGTGAGGCCCTGTTTCCATATAAAAATAAAATAGGGCTGGGGGTGTAGCCCAGTAGCAGAATGTCCCTGGGTTTCAGCCCCAGTACGACACATACACGCACACACACAAAAAACAGTTATACTTTTCAAAAGCTATGATTACTTCTGCCAAGGGAAAATAAAACAATATATACTGTGGGACCACCTGGGAATCTCGACCCTCAGTTCAAAATCCCATCTTGGACTAAGTTGCTGTGGATAGGTGAAGTCTATTAAACTACTAAAGCTTTGCATCCCCCTCCCATAAAATGAGACCTCCACGCACCCTGAACATTCCATCAGCACCTATAGATCGTAATCTCTTCCATCTCCAGAGATGCATCATCTCAGGGGTAATTCTAATCTAAAATCAAGACGGGGGCGCAGAACCTGGTAGCACACACCTGTAATCCGAGTACTTGGGAGGCTAAAATGGGAGGATCGCAGGTTCAAGGCCAGCCCTAGCAACTTAGTGAGGAGGAGGAGGAGGTGGAGGAGGAGGAGGAGAAGAAGAAGGGGAGGAGGAGGAGGAGAAGGAGAAGGAGGAGGAGGAGGAGGAGGAGGAGGAGGAGGAGGAGAAGGAGAAGGAGAAGGGGAGGAGGAGGAGGAGAAGAAGAAGAAGAAAGAAGAAAGAGAAAAATATCAAAATACTTTATATTAAACACAATTAGACTTCCAGCTTATCTTTTTGTGTTGTGTGTGTGGTACTGGGGATGGAACCCAGGGTCATTCTACCTTTGAGCTACACCCCCAGCCCTATTTTTTTATTCTTTATTTTGAAACAGGGTCTCACTGAGTTGCAAAGGGCCTCACGAAGTAGCTGAGGCTGTCCATGAACCCCGATCCTCCGGTCTCAGCCTCCCAAATGCTGGGATTACAAGTGTGGACCACCATGCCCGGCTTCAGTTTATATTTTAAAAAGATAGTAGTAATAGGCATTTTAAAAGATTAAAAATAGGTATTTTAAAAGATAAAAAATAATAGGCGTGTCCAGCAAAATAAGGACCACTTCATTTCGGGACAATAGCAAGATAGAGATGAACAGTGGCCAGTAACTTTCAGAGAGAGAGAATCCCTCACTTCCCCCCCCGCCCCCGAGTCGCCGCTGCTCCGTATTGCATACCCAATCCTAAAACAAATCATTGGTTGTTCATCTTTTATTATTTTTGCATTGTTATGTGTACCACAAAGAAACATTTTTCCCCTTGCTCCATTCCCAAGCAAATCTAGAAAATAAAAAAGACCACCTGAATTTAAGAGTAGGAGAAGCAGCTCGTTAAGTTGCTAGTCTAACCACAGCAAGCTTTGAGTTGTGCCCAGATGCCAGAAACAAAATAAAACAAAACAAAGTCTCACCTGGCAGCTGAATTTGAGTTCTAGTCTCAGTTCTAAGTCAGGGCCAGGGGACTTCTGAGCAAGGTGCACACCCCTTCTCTGCCTCCATAAAATAAAGTCTCTGGGATAACTTGGTGTGTTTTGGCTATAAGCAAAAAAAAAAAAAAAATAACCTGGAAAGATTCCAGATATCAGAAAATGAACTTGAAAGCTCAAGAATCAAATCTAAGAAGTGATAAGGAACCCAGGAACTACAAAGAGTATAGTGGCAGCAGCTGCAGAAATATCCATCATGCTACCAAATAGAGAGGGATCCGGCCCAAAGGGCTCCATGTTCTCTGGCCAAAGCCCTAGCATGTGATTGGCTCCGCTTAGAATAGGGGGTCTTTCCAGTGGTGATAGCAGGTCAGAAAGCAACAGATTGGGAGAAGGAACCATTTTACCTCCCATTCCAGCATAGACAACTGGATTTATATAGTCTTTCCACAGCTGAGCATGGTTGTGTGGGGATGGGGGAGGGGGGCAATTCCTTGTAAAGAAAATTGGGCTGGGAAAGGTTAATTCACACTTACCAGGCACAAAAGCAAAATAAATGTCCATTACTGGATTAAACAAAATTGTATACGGGAAGCTGGGCATGGTGTACACACTCATAATCCCGGCGTTTGGGAGGCGGAGACAGGAGGATTGCGCAGGTTCGTAGCCAGCCATGCTGGCTTAAGAGACCCTGTTTCCAAAAATAAAAAAGTATAAAATAGGTCTGGGAGTGTTGCCCAGAAGTAGAAGGGCTTCCAGGAACCCCAGTACCACACACACACACACATATATATATATATATATATATATATATATATATATATATAGTCTTTTATTTAGATTGTAAAATTGTGGGTTAGAAAAATAAAATGTAGCAGGGTGTGGTGGTGCACACTTGTAATCCCGGCATTTGGGAGGCAGAGACAGGAGGATCTGGGTTCTGAGACAGCCTCAGCTACTTAGTGAGGCCCTTTGCAACTCAGAGAGACCCTGTTTCAAAATAAAGAATAAAAAATAGGGCTGAGGATGTAGCTCAGAGGTAGAATGTCCCTGGGTTCCATCCCCAGTACTGCAAAAAAAAAAAAAATTGTATACAGAGCCTAACTATAAAAGGCACACGGAATCATAGCTCTATCTGCCCCAGTAATAGGACCCCAGGATTTGATTCTGTGACCCCTCCCCTCACGCTGCTTTAACCTGAGAATACGTCTGCTCATCCATGACAACCCCAAAGCCAAGGGTGAAAAATCCACAAGATGTCATCATCTTTAAGTTCTCTGGAAGCTGCGATTTTGCCCTCTGAATGACAGAAGAATTAGTGGCGTTTCCCCTTGGTGGACTCGGCTCAGAGATTCTAACTAGACGATGTCTGTAGATAAATCTTGACAGCCAACTGAGCCGTAAGAATTGTTCCCTCGGGAACTGCAAAAGCCCCGGTAAATCATTCCCGGTGACTGTTGATGAGAGGTGCCAGCTTCCAGGTGACGGAGGTGGAGACAGGGACCGCAATGTTAGCAGCTGGCCATCAACCCCCGAGCCCCTGGACCCTCACACACTCGGGGTGCCTCTGCTGTTGGGGACCGAGGACATCTCTCTGTGGCCCGGCTTTTCCATGTAACATTCCTCCATCTTCATCCTTAGTTTAGTGTGGCAAAGACTGAAGAAGAAAATAGGCCCTGGTGACCTCTTAGCATGAGCAATCAGCGGGAAGAAATGAGGAATATCAGAGTAAAGATCATATTTACCAAAAATTTGTTTTCGAATAACTAGCCGCCGGGGGGGGGGGGGGTGGAGGAAGCAGGCGCAGAGAAAGTGCATTATGAAACTATTACAATATTTAATCAGAGCTGTGCTAATAGCATTCGCAAAAGTCCAGAACGTCCCTGGTTGCAGAAACCATTAACTCTGGAGATTTCAGAATAAGTTTTTTTTTTTTTTTTAATTTTTTTTTCCCACTCAGTAAATATCCTGACCTCGTACTAGTTGGTTTGCTAAGTCTCTCCCGGGACTGGTGTTTAGACAGAAAGCTCAGTCAGCACATCAGAGTTTTCTTTTTGCAAAAGGGTCCTGTGGATTGAGTTCTCTCGATTCGTTCTTCAGATGTGACTGTGCCTTGATTCTTTGGGGGGTGAATTACCGCTACGGTTTGGATGTCCAAGTCCCTTAGGAACTGGCATGCTGAAATTCTAATTCACCAGACAGTAGTGTTAGAAGGTGGGGTGTTTGGCGGAGGGGTGATTAGTTCACGAAGGTGGAGCCTTCACCAAGAGATCAGTACCCTTATTTAAGAAGAAAAAAAAGCCCCAGAGGAAATCACTAGCCTTGTCCACCACGTGAAGGTGCGGCAAGAAAGCCCTAGCTGGGCGTGGTGGCGCACGCTTGTCATCCCCGCGCTCGGGAGGCTGAGACAGGAGGATCCCACAGGTTCGAAGCCAGCCTCAGCTACTTAGTGAGGCTCTCAGCAACTTAGTGAGACCCTGTTTCCAAATAAAATATAAAATCGGCCTGAGAGTATAGCCCGGAGGTAGAAAGCGTCTGGGTTCTATCCCCAGTATCCCCCCCCCACACACACACACACCCTAGCTATGAACCAGGAAGAAGGCCTGCACCAGACACTGAACTTGCCACGCTCTGAGCCTGGACGTTCCAGCCTCCACAGCTGTGAGGGACAGATGTCTCTCATTTGTGATATTCTGTTACAGCAGCCGAACAGACGAAGACAGCTTCTGGTCAGAAAAATGATAACCCTGCTATCTCAGAGGGGAAAGAGACACTGGACGAGCTCAGAGGTGGTATGTAAAGAACTGCTGTCGAGCCGGGCGTGGTGGCGCGTGATTTTAATCCCAGCACTCGGGAGGCTGAGACAGGAGGATCACGGTTCGCGGACAGCCTCAGTTACTTAGTGAGACCCTTTGCAACTCAGTGAGACCCTGTTTTAAAATAAA
The DNA here is from genome assembly GCF_963383645.1 of Muscardinus avellanarius. Taxonomy (NCBI): domain Eukaryota; kingdom Metazoa; phylum Chordata; class Mammalia; order Rodentia; family Gliridae; genus Muscardinus; species Muscardinus avellanarius. Next base: position 9,611,162 of record NC_137802.1, on the reverse strand, counting down.
GAATAAAAAAAAATAGGGCAGGGGGTGTAGCTTGGAGGTCAAATGCCTCTGGGTTCCATCCCCAGACCCGAAGGAAGGAAGGAAGGAAAGAAGGAAGGAAGGAAGGAAGGAAGGAAGGAAGGAAGGAAGGAAGGAGGGAGGGAGGGAGGGAAGGAAGGAAGGAAGGAAGGGAAAGAAAGAAAGAAAGAAAGAAAGAAAGAAAGAAAGAAAGAAAGAAAAGAAAGATTAAGGGCACAGGCCAACTGAGGATTTTCCGCCCAAGAAAGAAGCAGGCCTTGAAGGGTGAAGATAAAGATTAAGAAGTTTCTAGATCCGACAGCTATAATTCCTGCTTTCTTTCCAGTTTGTCTCCTTTTTTTAACCTATTATTTATTTTTCCTATCCTACCTCAGAACCCTTGCTTCCCCTCCACCCCCGCAATCCCCACACATCAGGTGAGGAAGACGCTTTGGGCCTCGTGAACACACTGGCTCCTGATGGTTTGACCTAATTAATATGAGCCATATGTCATCATCCCTCCATATTGGTTGGGAAACTTGTTCCAGAACCTTCCATAGATAACCAAATTTGGCAGAAGCACAAATCCATTATAATATGCAATAACATAGATCTCATACACATCCTCCTAAACACTTCAGATCATCTCTAGATTGCTTATGACACCTCATGCAATTTAAATGCCATATAATAATTGTTATATTGTAATACTTAAAGAATAATGACAAAAATCTGCACATATTCAGCACACACACTTTTTTCAAATATTTTCTAGGGTTTTTTTTGGGGGGATGCAATAAACCCAGGGCCATTCTACCTCCAAGCTACACCCCCCAGACCTTTTTGAAATTATTATTATTTATTGTGAAACAGGGTCTCACTGAGTAGCAGAGAGCCTCACTAAGTAGCTGAGGCTGGCTATGAACCCAGACCCTCCTGTCTCAGCCTCTCAGCACTGAGATTATAAGCGTGCACCACCGCACACAGCTTTTTCAAATATTTTCTTCCCTCAATTGGTTGAATCCACAGATACAAACCCCGTAGATGCTGAGGGTCAACTCAACACTATTCAATATATACTAATGAAGGAGAGTTCTGGGGCCATGAGTCCTTTCAAAGTTATTTTCTTCTTTCCTTCCTTCCTTCCTTTCTTTTTCTTTCCTTCCTTCCCTTCCTCCTTCCTTTTTTTTTTTTTTTTTTGTGGTACTGGGGCTGGAACCCAGGGGCATTCTACCTCCGAGCTATACCCCCTGTCCTATTTTTTATTCCTTATTTTGAAACAAGGTCTCACTTAGTTGCAAAGGCCCTTACTAAGTAACTGAGGCTGTCCTCGAACCACTATCCTCCTGTCTCAGCCTCCCAAATACTGGGATTACAAGCGTGCACCACCATGCCCGGCTCAAAGCTATTTTCTTTCTTTGGTGTGATTTCCCCAAATGGAATAAAAGGAAATAATTGGCTTTTCCCCCACAGAAATGCTCCTTTTCTGTTAAAATCCACTATCTGAAGAAACACCAAGACTTCATACACAGATGATACGGGAGGGATGGGATCCAGCCTTGAAGGGTTGGAAATGCATGGCAATCTTAAGAGACTCAAATGTGGCTCGGAGTAAAGGACTAGAATAAGGTTGCTCAGAACCAGAGTCCCCGCTCGTGAGACCTGAGGTGTGTTGGATTTCCCATCATCTGATCAAAGGGTCCTGAGTCGGTTTTCATAACTGAGCCTACAGGGCTCAGTCGTGCCCAAGGGTGCTGAATGACGAGACTGTATCTCTCAGTCAGATCGAAAGCCATGCGGACCCCGCGTCTCAGAAGCAGATCTTCTGACCATGTCTCGGGGCACATCTTTACAGACAGGTGCAGGCATTTCTTTTGAGTTTCCTGGTGCTGGCATAAAAACCACACCCGCTGTTCAAATGCACCTCACTTCAAGCACACACACACACACACACACACACACACACACACACACACACCCTACAGGGGGCCTCAGCTTTGGATGTGATGAAATCAGGCCACCATTAGATCCAGGGACTTGCTTCCTGTAACCAGCCAGGCTGTGAGTCTAACTATTCTAAAAGCCATCAACTCACAGTCACCCGAGCCTTCATCTGGCAGGGCCCACTCACCATCAGACACATCAGCGCTTTGAAGCAGCGCGGGGCTCACCTGGGGCTCACGCACGTTCAGAGGTTCCCTTTTGCGCGGGGAGCCTCTCATCTTGGGGAGACACCACAGGCGCCGTCAACCCCTGTCTGCGATCTTGACTTGAAGCTGCCATCCACCGCCGCAGTTCCAAGACAAGACGTCCCCATGTCTCCCTTTAGAATTGCCCATCATCCGTTTGCTCTGGGAGATGTTCCTGCCGGTTATTAAAACCATCCCGAGCAGCCACAGTGATGGGTAATTACAGAGGAAGAGGGCTCCTGACACAAGCCTTTTAAATAAAGGAAGAGGAGGGGGAGGACACGCGGTGGGGAAGGGGGAGAAGAAGCTTCAAAGGTTTGACTTCACAAAGCTTAAAAGGGGGACCGTTTCCATTTCTTGCGTGAGTTTATTTAGCATCATCTCCCAGTGGCAAGATGTTTTCAGGATAAATTCCTGGGAGACAGCCAACTCTACCTGCTGCGTGGTTCTCTGAGAATCTGGAGACTTAGCGCGGTTGTGTTCACAGGATCAAAAGATCCCAATGCTGAGAATGAATTTGAGACCAAACAATACAACCTTATTTATACCCAAGATATTGTCTCTTGACACGTGGTCTTGCTTCAATTTGAATCTAGCCAGCCATCGGGAGCTCTCCTCCTTCTCCTTCTCCTCCTCCTCCTCCTCCTCCTCCTCCTCCTCCTCCTCCTTTCTCCTCCTCCTCCTTTCTCCTTCTCCTCCTTCTCCTTCTCCTCCTCCTCCTCCTCCTCCTCCTCCTCCTCCTCCTCCTCCTCCTCCTTTCTCCTTCTCCTCCTTCTCCTTCTCCTCCTTCTCCTTCTCCTCCTTCTCCTTCTCCTTCTCCTTCTCCTTCTCCTTCTCCTTCTCCTTCTCCTTCTCCTTCTCCTTCTTCTTCTTCTTCTTCTTCTTCTTCTTCTTCTTCTTCTTAAAGGAGTAGTAGCTTATTCTGAACAGCTGAGTTTTCTGGGAAATTCTTCGTGGGAGGCTAAATAAAATCTGTCTGCTGGTACTTTCACGTGTTGGTCCTGGTTTCCTGCCTGGAATGGCACAGGCATCCATCTGGATGTCTCTTCCAGATGTCAGCCCAGGAGAGAGGACCACATGTCACTCCTGTGGTTGCTTGTTCTCTAAGTTGGCTGTGTTTCCCATGTTTCTCCAGCTGGCTGGCCCTCCCTTGATCAGTCTCTAAGATACTACTGTTGTTTGTAGATCCCATGCCGAGCAGCCAGAAAAGGAAGGGGTGGTTTCCCGGATTCTGCCCAGGCCTATTTTTTAACCCCAAAGAGGAGGGCTTGTTTGGAGTTACGCACCTCTGGGCACTTTGTGAACATGTACAAGTTTGTTTGAGGATTTTTATTGTTGCTGATGTTTTGTTCTTTTATTGGGAATTGAACACAGGGGCAATCGACTTCTAAGCTATATACCCTCAGCCCTTTCGGGGGTTGTTTTGTTCTTAAAACAGGGTCTTCCTAAGTCTTTGAGGGACTCGCTACTTGCTGATTTGCTGGGGCTGGTCTCAAATCTGCAATCCTCCCTACTCAACATCCCAAGCACTGGAGTTACAAGCATGTGCCACCATGCCTGGATCCCTTTTTATTTTAAAGCAGGGTCTCAGTTACTGTGGTTTGTCTTGAACCTATCATCTTCCTGGTTCAGCCTGCTGAGTACTAAAGCTCTTACCCCCACCCTTTATTTGGTACAGAGCGTTTCACCCAGGGGCATCCTACCTCCGAGCTACACCCTCAGCCCTGATTGATTGATTGATTGATCGATTGATTTTTATTTTTGTAGGTCTGGGGATGGAACCCAGAGACTTTGGACTTCCGACCTACATTCCCCTGCCCTATTTTTTAGTCTTTATTTTGAAACAGGGTCTCACTAAGTTGCAGAAGGCCTCACTAAGTAGCTGAGGCTGTCCGCGATCCTCCAGTCTCAGCCTCCCGGATGCCGGGATTACAAGCGTGCGCAGCCACGCCCGGCTCATCCTGATTTATTTTTAAATTAAAAATTTGTATTAATTAAACTGTCTTAAATTAAATCTTGAAACAGGGTCTTACTAAGTTGCTGAGGCTGGCCTCGAACGTGCAATCTTTCTATCTCACCCTCCCAAATACTGAGAATACGGGCATGTGCCACCCATACCTACTACCCAAGTATCACAGATAGCATTCAAGTATTACAAATAGCATACATATGTAATTATAAAATACAGTGACCACCTCAGTTCCTCAATCGATACATTTTTTTGAAGGTGAAGGTGGGGATTACAGAAGAGTTCAAAGAAAGAGCCAGAAAGAACCACACAGAGTTCTTAGCTATTACTTCTTTGGTACCAACAAAAAGTTGCCCGTGCAGTTAACAAATTAGCAATTACTGGAGAATAACTGCTAAAAAAAAAAAAAAAAAAAAAAAGTCAACTATCTGGCATCATTGGCTGGGCTTTTTGGAGAATCCCTTTGTTTCCCCAGAATAATATAAATTTAATCTAAGAGTGTCTAGGCACAAGACCTTCCAAGCAGGACGGCCAGTTTCTAACTTCTTCTTTTCAGGATGCATAGAAGTCCAACGATGCTCTCAGCCGAGCCTCTGGGCGGCGCTGTAAGGCGTGAATGTACGCGTGAATTTTCTGTCACCTTGGGGAGGTGCTTCATGATTGGGTTTCTATGTTCCGATAGGTGGAACCCTTTTAAACTGAAATTGATTCATCCATGAGGTTAAAAACAGTCAAAGCGATGTCGACGTGGTCTTTGATTCTCTCCCTTCCAAAGGCTAATTGGAGTAGCTAGATTCTTATTGATCTCTCTTTCTCTTTATCAATATTGACACTGGAGGACGAGCAGTGTCTCAGGGAGAGATCTGTCCATCTGCCTGGGGCCCGGAGGCCCGGGGTCGGTCATGTTAAAGCCCAACAAGTCCTCTGAGGTTAAAAGATAAATCCCCACCGTATTGAGCTGTGTTTGTTGTTTTGACAAAGTAGAGAGTTTGAGGAGGCAGAGGGCAGCACATTTTTCCCTGTCAATGTCAACTGCGGAAGACAGATGTCGTCAGAGACAAGAGCCACGGAGCCCAGAGCTTTGGCACGAGTCCAAAGCATCTCGTCCCCATCAGCGGTTGAGAGAATCGACTCCTGCGGCTGAGGCTGAGGCTGGAGAGGACGCAGTCAGGAAAACAGAGTGAAAGGCGGGTCCAGAAAGCACCCAAGTCCGCCACGGTGAGCTTCAGCCAAGCAGAAAAGCAGGTGAACTGTGGGGACGGGACCCTGCAGAGCCCGGGCCACCAGGCCACAAGGGCAGAGTGAGCCAGGGCCTTCTCATGGACCTCTGCCATCATAAGTGGCCTTTTCACTCCATCCCTGTGGGAAATGGGCCTGGACACAGGTCTCTCTGGAGGCTTGGCTTCTGCTGAGGGAGTCACATCAGCTACTTACTAAGAATCTCCTCTCCCCTCCTCCTCGTCCTCCTCGTCCTCGTCCTCGTCCTCCTCCTCCTCCTCCTCCTCCTCCTCCTTCATTCTCTCTCTCTCTCTCTCTCTCTCTCTCTCTCTCTCTCTCTCTCTCTCTCTTGCAGTATTGGGGATTGAACCCAGGGGCATTCTACCTTCTAGCTACACCCCCAGCCCCATTTTTTATTCTTTATTTTGAAACAGGGTCTCACTGAGTTGCGAAGGGCCTCACTAAGTAGTTGAGGCTGCCCTCGAACCTGCAATTCTCCTGTCTCATCCTCCCAAGTACTGGGATTACAAGAGTGTGCCACCACACCTGAAAGTACCTCATTTTTTGTTCCTGTTTGTTGATACTGGGCACTAAACCTGAGAATATTCTACCTCTGAGCTATACCCTAACCTTTTCTTTATTTTTATTTTAATGGTACTGGAGATTGAATCCAGGGACATTCTACCTCAGAGCTATACTCCCAACCCTTTTTAAATTAATCAATTAATTTGTTCAATCATTTATTCATTTATTAATTGATGGTGCTAGGAGTTGAACCTAGGGGCATTCTACATCTGAGCTACACCCCTAGCCCTATTTTATTTTGAAACAGGGCCTCAATAAGTTGCTGAGGGCCTCGCTAAGTTTGGTACGGGGGTTCCTGGAAACCCTTCTACCTCCAGGCTACACTCCCAGACATATTTTATATATTTTTTTTTTAATTTGGAAACAGGATCTCCCAAGCCAATGAGGCTGGCTTCGAATCTGCACAATCCTCCTGTCTCCGCCTCCCAAGCGCGGGGACTAACAGCATGCGCCACCACGCCCGGCTATTAAATATATTTATATTAGCATATTCCAGAGTTTGTTTTGTATTGAAGTGATTCATGAATGCCATCTTCATCAGGGGCAGGGACCACGTCTTGTCCACTGTGAATGACCCAGCGTGTCTAGGTCGGTTTCTTATCCGTCGTAGGTGTGCCACCAATGGGACATGTACTGCACCGAAGCTCCTGCCTATTGCCTGACTTAGCTTATCTGTCTTTCTTATTCCATCTCATCCTCTTTCCCTAAGAGAGAAAGTCAGTCCAGTTCTTTCCTTTCTTCTCTCCATCCCAGAGGAAGGAGTCATGTAGCTACCTCTAATTCCAGCATTCACTCCCTAACTCTCCAGGAAATTACTTAAAATGCCGAGTGCAAACATTCCCCTTGGACGGTCGAAAGTGGCCTCTCAGTTTTAGGAACAAGGGAGGCAATTTGCCTGCTTCCATTGATAGCAGATTTGAGTTTTCATATGGGCTTGATGCACTTAAAATTCTATATCCACCTGCCTATCTTCTTCATTAAAATGTTCATCACTCCCGAGTAACCACTTTTTGCCCGCTCAGTTTTTTTCTTTGAATTCATTGTGGTTGCCAAGAAGAAATAGGCCTCTCTGCTATCTCTGTCTATTTCTTCTCCGGGGACTGCTGGTGTCCAGATGGGGAAATGCGGTAACATGCGTCCAGTACACAGTCCTTCTGAGAACAACTCCCCAAAGAAGCTTCCCTCCTTGAAATTAATCTCTGAAAAATATCGACAATTTACACTTTGAGTTTCTGGAGGATTTTTGCCTACTAATGTTTAAGGTGCTTAACTGATACGGGTACTGTGTCCTGCGCTAGTAGCTGCTAAGTAATCTGTTGAATCTATAAATCAAAACATATTTTAAGAGGTCTTCATTATGCCACGCTGGCCCTCGCTGACACCCCTCGGTTTATTAATGTTTCTTCTTTCTGACCAAATGTTCTGTGACCCAGCTCCCTGACAAACATGAACCATGACCCGTGGTCAGGGTTCAATCAGATCTCTAGACCTTTGCATCAAAAGAAGCAAAACTTGGTGGGGAAAGGGAACAGAGACCTCCTCTTCCTTCTCTTCAAACCTCAGCTCAAATGCTGCTTCTCAAAAAAAAAAAAAAAAACCCTCCAGATCCTTTTATATGTTTTCTATTTCATGAAGAGACAGGTCAGGGGCTGTCTTCTACTGGAGGAAAAATTGTGCCGAGTTGGTTGAGGCTTTGGGGTGGTTACACTGGGGAACTTAGTAGTTTCTTCTGTATTTACTTATTTATTTGTTTGTTTATTTATGGTACTGGAAATTAAATGCAGGGCCATTCTACCTGTGAGCTATACCCCCAGCCCAATTTTTCCTTTTTTCTTTTTGAAATAAGTTCTTCCCGATTTGCTAAGACTGGCCTCAAAGCTGTGATCCTGCTGTCTTAGCCTCCTAAGTATCAGGATAACTGGGACGCACCATCATGTCTGGCTATATTTTTTTTTACTTTTATAAAATACTGGAGTCTATAGTCAATGCCTAGAACTTGAAGCCCATTACCATATATTTTTCTATTCCATTAAGAGACAGGCCAGAAGCTGTATCCCATGGGGGGAAGAGTTTTACTGAACTGGTTGAAGTTTGTGGGTGGTTACACTGGGGAGCTTATTAGTTTTAGTTTATTTATTTATTTATTTACTTACTTACTTACTTACTTACTTACCTACTTACTTACTTACCTACTTACTTACTTATTGTGGTACTGGAGAATCCAGGGGCATTCTACCTGCAAGCTACACTCTGAGCCCTATTTTAATTTTTTTTTTTTTTTTTTTTTTTTTTTTTTTTGCAGTAATGGGGATTGAACCTAGGGGGCATTCTACCTCTGAGCTACAAACCCCAACCTTATTTTCTATTCTTTAAATTTGAAGCAGGGTTTCACTAAGTTGTGGAGGACCTCACTAAGTAGCTAAGGCTGGCCGTGAACCCGTGATCCTCCTGTCTCTGCCTCCCAAGTGCTGGGATTACAAGCACTCGCCACCATGCCTGGCTCTAGTGTCTTCAATTTAGAAGCCAGTGGTAGAATATTAATGAGCTTGGCTGCTCTCGCTGAAGACTTAGAGAAACCAACAGGGAGGCTTTTCCCCCCTCTCCTCCCCAGTCCCAGCCCCCCCACACACACACTCACCAACCATCAGACTCCTGTAAAACTATTCTTTGCTTTTTTACTTTACTTATTGACAGTTTTGCTTGAGAGTCTTAAGATTTAAATCCATGCTCCCACTTAGAAGAGTTCTGGAAAACTGAGCTAATATTTCCAGGCCAGTTGTGGTGGCACACACGTGTCATCCCAGGACTCGGGAGGCTGAGACAGGAGGATTGCAGGTTCACAACCAGCCTCAACTACTTAGTTGAGGCCCTCCGCAACTTAGTGAGACTCTGTTTCAAAATAAATAATAAAATAGGGCTGGAGGTGTAGCTAAGAGATGGAATGGCCTTAGGTTCAACCCCCAGTAACACAAAAATAAAAAAATATGTATTTGGAAATGTGTGTGTGTGTGTGTGTGTGTGTGTGTGTGTGCATGCGTGTATGTGTGTGTGTTTCCAAAGCTAACTTCTGTAGATGAAACATCATGGTACAACTACCTAACTCAAAAACCTCCAGAAAACAATAAATAAGACTGAAAAATCGTTCTCTCTTTGCTCTGGCATCTTACTAGAATTAACCAAGAGCAAACTTAATGATTTTATCTAAAAGCACCAATCTGAGCCGGGCGTGATGGTGCACACTTGTAATCTCAGTACTTGGGAGGCTGAGGCAGGGGGATCACAGTTCATGGCTAGCCTTAGCTGCTTACTGAGGCCCTTTGCAACTCAGTGAGACCCTGTTTCAAAATAAAGAATAAAAAAATAGGGCTGGGAGTATAGCATGGAGGTAGAATGCCCCTGGGTTACATCTCCAGTACCACAAAAATAAATGCATAAATAAATACATAAGTAGATAAATGTACCAATCAGCCAGATTAAGAAACTATTTTTTAATTCAGGTGTTAAATTGATTTTAAAAAATCTTTCTAAATTTGTTGATTAAAATATAATATCCATAATGATCAACAGTGGCCAGAATGTTCAGCGAGTTTTTGCTTAAGCTCCTAAGCCTTTACAATTAAATTTTTTTTAATTTTTTAGCAAGAAATTTACTTTTGAGCCAGGTGTGGTGGCGCACGCTTGTATGCCCTGCACTTGGGAGGTGGAGACAGGAGGATCACACAGGTTCGAAGCCAGCCATGCTGGCTTAAGAGACCCTGTTTCCAAATAAAAAAAATATAAAAAATAGGTCTGGGAGTGTAGCCTGGAGGTAGAAGGGTTTCCAAGAACCCCAGTACCACCAAAAAAAAAAGAAAGAAAAAAAAAGAAAAAAAAAGAAATTTAGTTTCACAATGTATGTTTTTACCAAAAAAAAAAAAAAATCTAATTACCAATTCATCATAATATACCAATCAAGAATTGTAAAGCCAGGTACAGTGGCTCATGCCTGTGATCCCAATTCTTGGGAGGCTGAGACAGAAGGGTCACAGGTTCGAAGCCAGTCTCAGCAACTTAGGCCCTTAGCAACTCAGCAAGACCCTGTTTCCAAATCAAATAAAAAAAATAAGTAGGGGGCTTGGGGTGTAGCTCAGATATAGAATGCCCCTGGGTTCAATCTCTAGCAACACACACACACACACACACACACACACACACACACACACACATTTGTAAATTACATTAAAGGGGAAGTAAAAGTAACCAAAATAAGTCTTTGCCTGCCTGTATAGTACTGTAAGGGTAAAAGCATAATTTCCTCTCCCTCTTCTCTCTCTCTCTCTCTCTCTCTCTCTCTCTCTCTCTCTCTCTCTCTCTTTCTCTCTCTCTCCCTATATATATGTATATACATATACACATATATATTTATATGCTAAATGTCTACTAAATATCCATATCCATATTTAGCATGTAAAATGTCTACTCAATGTCCATATATATCATATATATACATATATATAAATGTCATATATATACATATATATATATAAATGACATCTATTGGTAGGCACCCTTTCACATGCAAAATATATGTCATATATATAGATATTTAATAGACATTTAGCATAAATATCTATTGGAGATAGATTATATTATATATACTATATATAGTCTGATATGTATGTGTATATGTGTGTGTATGTGTGTGTGTGTGTGTATATATATATATATATATATATAGTCTGAACCTAGTTCAGAATGCTCACCACCTCTTGGGCTTGGGGACCCCAAGTTGAGAGCAATTTGCCTATAAAACCCCGAGTGCTGAGGAAGCAAGACTAGGCTGGCCCACTATTGTATAAGTAATAATAATATTACAAATCATTTTCAAGAGCCCACTGGGGACTTGGGAAATAACCTCCAAGCAATTAGCTAATGACCCTCCTTTGATTCTATCTCCAGCTTTGAAAGCGAAAGGTTAGAGTTCACGCACCAAGCCCGAGCTGCGGGAGCGACTTGGCGCGGTGGTCGGCCAGCTCCCTTCCTGAACGGAGTGCTCCCTGCCTAACCTCTCTCCCTTCCGAGTGCACGTCCAGGAGATGGTAATCTTTATTGCCTTTTAACATTTTTATAACGTCTTTTTTCATTCTGATTAAAACTATTGCTCAATGTAGGGAAAACTTGAAACCCTCCAGGCCGGCACAAAGATAACAAGAAAAAAAAATAGATTATCCATAAGCCCACCGTGCTGTCCAGAATTACTTGGAACATTTTTGTGCTTGCGGCTACTTTTTCGACATATGAATGTATAATATTCTACTCTAAATGCAAAAAAATAATAATAGTATTGTCTCGTCTGCATTTTTCAATCTATTGTGATCATGTTTTCATGACAGTAGATTTTTAACACTGTTGTACGAGCTCTTTTTTAATCCCCTTCCGTTGGGTATTTAGTCTGTTCCGAATGTTTCGCTACTGGGGATAACTCCGGTATTCTTTTGTTTCATTTATTTGTTGACATCTATTGGTAGGCACCCTTCCACATGCAAAATAGTCTCTTCTCGCTTATGTATTTCCACTGATAATGTAAACCTTTAAAAGGCGCAGCAACATCAACAGCATAAGCATATTTTAAAAGCATACAGCAGCTATTTCCTTAGAAATTATTGCTCCCATTTTTGTCCGCTTGGGAAGAATTTTTTGAGTGTTTTCCCCAACCCAGGAGCAACTAATTTTAATGTTTTAAAAAAAAATAGACATGTGACATAAACGTCTCATAGTACTCGCATTTCTTTGGTTATGAATCAAGTTGAACATCTTTCATATGGCCGTCGGTGGCTTGTACTTACTTTTTATTGAATTGCAACGTCTGGGCTTTCAACATTTTCCTGCCAAGATATTAACCTTTTCCTTATTGATTTCCTGATTGACTTGTTTTATTGTCATTCATCATATCCATCTCTACGAGTTGTTAGGTATGGATCTAATATCTTTTTAGAAGGACCATGCTAAACATTTTTATGTGTGTGTGTATATATACACACAACGGACACTTTTACACATATTGGGTCTCATCACGCATGAGGAGATTTATACTGAAGCCTTGTCTCCCTCCAGCCCTCCCCAGATCCATTCACATCTTCGCCAGCGCACCCACAATAAACTATGTTAACGGCCCAGTATATATCACTTTTATTTTTTCTCCACTTTTCCATAATTAAGTTTCCAAATATATGAAGACATAAAAGGGCATACAAATTCAGGGTTTTGTCATTTACTGTTTCATAAAAATGAGATGCTCTTAGACATCTCCTGCATCTCCTTTCACTCTCCCAATGATACCTCATAAAAATCCTGCCAAGGTAATTGGTACAATCCTAATTTGTTCTTTTTAATAGCTATATAAGGTTCCCCGGGGTGGCTGGAGCCCTAGTTATTCACCTATTCTCACCTATACTTGGTACCTTGTCTTCTGCAACCTATGAATGACGCTTTAGTACACATCTTTCAGGAGGTATGTGTACTGACATATGTTTTTATTTTGATGGGATAGATTCCCAGGAAGGATATTACTGAGTTAGGGAGTATGATAAATTTATCTTTATTTTAGTGGATGGTGCCAGATTACTTCCTGCAAGGCTGTAACAATTGATAGTCCCCCTAGTAATGTGTAAGAATTTCCCTATATCTGCATTAGCAATAAACATGATAGCTCTTTTTGACTTTGATACCTATGAAAAGTGGAGACATATCCACAGCCACTCACGAGATCAAATGGCATAGGAATTCTTAAACATTTGGATTCCGTGTCTCTGAATTATAGCTTATCCCTCTTCCCATTTATTTTATTTTTTGCGTTCATTTGTATAATTATTGCAGACTGTAGATTTTAGTGCTCTGCCAAGTGGATTGTAAATAAATGTGTTCCAAAGTTCACACATGTATATGTGCTTTGTTCATGGCAAAGACCCAGCTTTTTTTTTTTTTAATTTCAAACCATAGTCAATGTTTCATAATAGACAAAATCACACACTGGGATGGTATAGCAGTGTTGAATTTTGGCAAACGTTTGTAAATACTTATTTTCCATTTCTGTACGCACCTAGACATGGGTTGGTGGCCAGCTACAGACTGACTCTGGTCTGCCAGCCACACTCTGAGTAACCCTGGCTGGTTTTATCCTTTTTCCCAACTAAAACTTTTCACATTTGCATATAGTACAAAGTTTATTGTCAGATATATTTCCTTCTGTCCACTCTAGACATTTTATCTTTTTAAGATGTAGTCCTAAACCGGGTGTGGTGGTGCACACTTGTAATCCCAGCATTTGAGAAGCTGAAACAGGAGGATCACAGTCTGTAGCCAACCTGTTACTTAGTGAGGCCCTTTGCAACTCAGTGAGACCTTGTTTCAAAATAAATAAAGAATAATAAGCCAGGTGTGGTGGTGCATGCTTGTAATCCCAGCATTCGGGAGGCTGAGACTGGAGGATTGCAGTTTGCGGACAGCCTCAGGTACTTAGTGAGGCCCTCCACAACTCAGTGAGACTCTGTCTCAAAATAAAGAATAGCCGGGCATGGTGGTGCACGCTTGTAATCCCTGCGCTTGGGAGGTGGAGACAGGAGTATCACACAGGTTCGAAGCCAGCCTCAGCTACTTAGTGAGGCTCTCAGCAACTTAGTGAGACCCTGTTTCCAAATAATATATTAAAAAGGTCTGGGAGTATAGCCCGGAGGTAGAAAGCCTCTGGGTTCCACCCCCAGTACCACAAAAAATAAAATAAAATAAAATAAAGAATAAAAAATAGGGCAGGGGGTGTGGCTTGGAGGGTGAATGCCCCTGGGTTCCATCCCCAGATCTGCAAAAAAAAAAAAAAAGAAAGAAAGAAAGAAAGAAAGAAAGAAAGAAAGAAAGAAAGAAAGGGAGGGAGGGAGGGAGGGAGGGAGGGAGGGAGGGAGGGAGGGAGGAAGGAAAAAAAATAGGGCTAGGAGCCAGGCGTGGTGGCTCACACTTGTAATCCCCATGCTTGGGAGGCGGAAACAGGAGGATCGCACAGGTTCAAAGCCAGCCTCGCAGGCTTAAGAGACCCTGTTTCCAAATAAAAATATAAAAATAGGTGTCTGGGAGTGTAGCCTGGAGGTAGAAGGGTTTCCAGTAACCCCAGTACCACCCAAAAAATAAATAAATAAATAAATAAATAAATAGGGCTAAGGGTGTAGCTCGAAGGAAGAATGCCCTGGGTTCCATCCCCAGTACTGCTAATAATAATAATAATAATAATAATAATAGCCGGGCGTGGTGGCTCACGCTTGTAATCCCTGTGCTTGGGAGGCAGAGACAGGAGGATCACGCAGGTTTGAAGCCAGCCTTGCTGGTTTAAGAGACCCTGTTTCCAAATAAAAATATAAAAATAGGTCTGGGAATGTAGCCCAGAGGTAGAAGGGCTTCCAGGAACCCCAGTGCCACCAAACAATAATAATAATAATAATAATAATAATAATAATAAATAATATTGTATTGCCTTAAGTCAACAAATAAAATAGGAAACAGAAACACAAGCCACCTTTGAAATCAGTGTGAGATGTGCCACTTATGACCAGCAAACTGACGTCTAGCTATTTCGGGTCAAAATATGCTATCAGGGTGGTGGATGGGGTCGGGGACAGGGGATGGGGTTACGAGACTGGATAGATTATCTAGGGCAAAGGGGAGAGAAAACTGGTATATTTGTGCATGTGTGTAGGGGGTGGGGTTCCATAGGTATACCCAGAATTAAAAGAGTGGAGGTTGGAGGCCTTCAGGAAAAAAATAAAATAAAATAAACCCAAACCACAATATATAAAGACAAAGACTCAATAAACAGAAAAGGACTCAGAACCGCTGAGGGCAGCCAAGCCAAAGTATTCATGGTTTTGCACATCAGCCAGTACCTGAGAACCTCTGACACACAAATAAATTGGTGGGACCTGATCTATCGGGAAAGTGCTGGAACCAGGGGAGGGGCCTGTACAAAAGCCGACACAAGAGGTAAATAAGTAAACTCCTAAGTACATAGCTCCATCTCTATAGCCGGGCAGGTGTCATTTCTTTTCAGGGAACAGAAGCCATCTTTACTGAAGAAAGCTACAGGAACTCTGTGCTGCAGAAACATTAGGTTTTGTGCCACCAGACACAGAAGAGGGGAGAGATGAGGAGCTGGTCCAGGAGTCAGCAATTTTTTTTTTCTGTAAGGATGCATTTAGTAAATATTTTAGCTCTTAGGAGCCAGGTGTTTTTTGTTGCAACTGCTTAGTAACCAAAGCACGAAAGCAGCTATAGATAATAATATTTGGTTCATTTTGTCCCATCATCCCAGGTATAGAACACATATGGGTCATAAAGCAGTACCTAATATATAAGTATGTACAACGTAATATAATCCTATGCTAAGAATGTAATTGTATTGTAACAATTATTATAATGTAATGATGTTATCTAATATTAATTGCTATAATAGATAAGCGCTAATGTTATTATATTAATGTTCCTCTGTCAATCTCACTGAAATATCCCTAGAATTGAAAATGTGGGACTTAGTAGGTTTAACAAATGTGGGTGGCTTTGTGCCAATAAATTTAACTTATAAAAGCAGATTATGGGCTGGATTTAGCCACTTGGCCATGGTTGGTAGACCCCGGGGTCTAGAGTGATATTGTGGAAGTTAAGTAGAGTCTATATTTGGAACAAGGAAACTCTCAGCTGTCTTCCTTTAATTTGTAATTAGGGTTGTTTACCACATCACAATTTCTTTAGCCCTCATCCCTCCCCCGCCTTTCCTTCCCAAGAAAGTAAATTAGCAAATTAGAATGTTACCTTCTCAATACCTTTCCCAATTGTGCCTCTAAGGATGTTTTCCATCTCATTTATTGGAAGTTAGCCTATCCAAATTTTCTATTTCTTAAGTTAAAGTTGGTGAATTACCTTTAATTAGAAAATCGTCACTTTTTTTTCTTTTTTTGAGGCGGCTAGGATTTTTTTTTTTTTTTTTTTTTTTTTTTTTTTGGTGGTGGTACTGCGGGGTTCCTGGAACCCTTCTACCTCCGGGCTACACTCCCAGACCTATTTTATATATATATTTATTTGGAAACAGGGTCTCTTAAGCCAGCGTGGCTGGCTTCGAACCTGAATGATCCTCCTGTCTCTGCCTCCCAAGTGCGGGGATTACAAGCGTGCGCCACCACACCTGCTGAGGGGGCTAGGATTTTTTTTTTTTTTTTTTTTTTTTTTTTTTTTTTTTGGTGGTACTGGGGTTCCTGGAAGCCCTTCTACCTCCGGCTACACTCCCAGACCTATTTTTTACATTTTTAAATTTGGAAACAGGGTCTCCTAAGCCAGCGCGGGCGGCTGGCTTTGAACCTGCGCGATCCTCCTGTCTCTGCCTCCCAAGCGCGGGGATTACAAGCCCGGCAAGTGGGGGGGGCTAGGATTTTTAAAGGCAGGAGTTGGATGTAGACTTTCTGAACCTTTTTATTTTGTCTGTGTCTCTGATAAAATCTCCTTTATTAAAAATTATAAAGGATTTATCTCTTCTCTATCATCATCTATCTATCTCTTCTCTCCTATTTTTTAAGTCAGGACCATCAAGAGTTGACTTATTTTGTTAGTCCTTTCAGCATTTGAATTTGTTTATCGTTTCTGATATTTGTTTCCATTTCAATAAATATTTGTTCTGTTTTGGTTTTTGTGGTACCGGGGATTGAACCCAGAGACATTCTACCTTCAAGCCACCGTCCCCAAGCCTGATTTTATTTCTTATTTGGAAACAGGGTCTCACTAGGTTGATGAGAGTCTCACTACTTGATGAGGCTGTCCTCGAACCTGCTATTCTCTTGTTTCAGCCTCCTGAGTACGTGTGCCACCACTCCTGGTTCTAAATATTTGTTGAATAACTGACTGGCAGTCATCAGCAAAGACAGCAGTCCCCTCTTATCCACAGAGAATGTTCTAGGAGTTTCACTGGATGTCTGAAACCGCATAGTACAAGACCTATATATACCAATCTACTATGCTTTTTCCAGCATATTAAGTGTGTGTGTGTGTGTGTGTGTGTGTGTGTGTGTGTGTGTGTGTGTGTGTATGACCTGAGACTGAACCCAAGGACATCAAAGACATCCTATCTCGGCCGGGCGTGGTGGCGCACGCCTGTAATCCCCGCGCTTGGGAGGCGGAGACGGGAGGATCGCGCTGTTTCAGAGCCAACCTCGCTGGCTTTAAGAGACCCTGTTTCCACATAAAAATGTTGAAAAATAGGTCTGGGAGTGTAGCCCGTGGGAGTGTAGCCCGGAGGTAGAAGGGCTTCCAGGAACCCCAGTACCACCAAAAAAAAAAAAAAAGACATCCTATCTCAGAACTACTACTAGCCCTTTTCGTTTTTATTTGGAGACAAGGTCTCATTAAGTTGCTGAGGGTTTTGCTAACTGCTGAGGCAATTTTGAACCTGTGATCCTCTTGTCTCAGCCACCCAAGTTCTAAAATTACAGGCATGCACCACCGCATCCAGCTACTAAACTTTTTTCCAAATTAGGCACAGTTAACAGTAACTAATAATGAAATAGAATAATTATAATAATATACTGTAATGAAAGTTACGTGAAACACAGTCTTCTGTCTCTCTGAATACCTTCTAGTACCGTACTTAGCCCTCTGGTTGACCATGGGTAATTGAAACCATAAAAAGATAAAGCGTAAAACCATGGTTAAGTGGGTGCTATAGCTTGCCTGCTGGAGATTATCTGAGAGAAAATGTGTTGACTGGAAAAGCTAGAGGTCTCTTAAGAACACCAATATCTAAGAGTTGGCCGGGAAAAGAAAATATATCAGAAACAAAGGAGATTGCAAAAAAAAAAAATCTGATAAGTATGAGAAAAGCCAGGAAAACAGTGTCAAGATAAGTGTTTCAAGATGAGAACGTTGTCAACAGTGAAAACGCTGCCCAGAGGGGCTCCATGCCTAAGGACTTAGAAGTGTCCATTAGCATCAGCTAGGAGTTGATGGTGAGCCACCCTCAGGAGGGGAGCTCCATGGTGTGCAAGAAGAAATACCCAGGGTTCCTTTTTTTTTTTTTTTTTTTTTTTGGTGGTACTGGGGTTCCTGGAAGCCCTTCTCCCTCTAGGCTACACTCCCAGACCTTTTTTTTATTTATTTGGAAACAGGGTCTCTTAAGCCAGCAAGGCTGACTACGAACCTGCGCGATGCTCCTGTCTCCGCCTCCCAAGCGTGGGGATTACAAGCGTGCGCCACCACACCCAGCCCCAGGGTTCCTTGAGCAGCAGAACAAGGAGAAAGTGAGAAAGAAAAAGAAGAGAATTCCATAGAACTTCAAAAGACCTTCCAGGTCAATAACTAAAAACAAGCATACGACAAAGAAAGAGGTAAAGAGTGTGTGTGTGTGTGTGTGTGTGTGTGTGTGTGCATTCACATAATTTTGGGGATGAAACCCAAGGGCATTCTATCTCTGAGCTACACACCCAGCCCTATTGTCATTTTTTATTTGTAAACAAATCTTGCTAAAATTTAGCAGAGGCTGGCCTTGCACTTGTGGTCCTTCTATCGCAGCCTCACAAGTACCGGGATTGCAGATAAGCATCACCACGCCCAGCCTAAGGAGGGATTTTCACTGAAGATGCCAAAACTTCATGCATATTTAAATATGGACAGGAGCCAGCGTGGTGGTGCACGCTTGTCATCCCCGCGCTTGGGAGGCGGAGACAGGAAGATCGCGCAGGTTCGGAGCCAGCCACGCTGGCTTAAGAGACCCTGTTTCCAAATTTTAAAAAATCCCTGTTTCCAAATTAAAAAAATATAAAAATAGGTCTGGGAGTGTAGCCCAGAGGTAGAAGGGCTTCCAGGAACCCCAGTACAACCAAATAAATAAATAAGTAAGTAAATAAAGAAATAAATACAGGAAATAGCCAGAAAAGGACTGGGTCGAAGACACAAAGGTGGAAAGTCGGGCAGAACACAGGTGCAGACCCCAGTAGGAAAGTGTCATCTCTTTCTGTAGACTCAATGCCTGTGCTCCAGTGTGGGTGAACACCCTTTTGCAGACTTTGATGGAAGGAGGTCCTGGAAATTGCATGGCTTCTATTTCCTCTGCGAAGTGGGCGTCGGGGTCTTTTGCTGGGAATCAGGAGGGAGGGATGGGGGCTAAGGCTGGAAGTATCAGAAAATGAAGAAGCTTAGAAAAAGCCACAGCAAATTTTGGAAGAAAGAGCCAACTTGGGGAATGAGAGGGAGATTTTCCATCCACGCTGAGAGCCTGCTCATGCTCAGAGACGCTACAGTCATGGAGACAACAGGTGCCCTGGAATTCAGATCTGGCCTCTAAAATTTTTCAGTGGAAATGGTTTCCTTGAGTGAACCATGGTTATTGACAGACCCCTGGCTGCTCCTTCATCTAGTTGCATCTGTAGAGCAGCCAGGTCTTGCATGGTGGGGTCTCTTCCTCCCAGAGATGACCTGGAATTGGCACCACCAACTTTGGCCGTTTTCTCCACCCCTCCCTACTCCCTGGGAAGCCTCTTCATGAGATGCGAGGATTCCTCTCATTTCTTTGAAGTCAGCAGTTCACCAGGTATTCGATTCCCAGAAGAACCACATGTGGGGCAGAATTACGAGCACTGCTGCAGCCTCGCTCCACTTCTCGCAGGGAGACCTGCCGGTTATCATTTATCATTCTGATTTACAGGAGCTCAGAACTATCTCTGTATCTAAACCCACCTGCATTGGATCAATGGACGTTCAGGTTCTGGAGACAGCTGGCGGCTCTCTCACTGTTCAGAATGCCCCTCCCGGAGGGGATACGGGAAGACACCTGGCCTCTCTCCTTTGCTTTTCAGACGAGGCTAGTAAGAGCAGGATATGTTCGCCAAGTGCTATGTGCACGTATGTCCCTATCTCTCTGAACGTCATTACTACAATGTCCCGATAAAGATACATTAAAAATGAAAGAAGCTAAAAATACAAATAAATAATAAAAACAAGCAAGGAAGATGCTGGTTCATGTGTTTCCTTCACACGCTCATTCTCAGCTCAAGTGGGGCTTCAGCAAGTACCAGGCACAGTTTCCCAGAGAGTGGCAGAGGCCCAGTGACAGGGGACCCAGCTGCACCTAACATGGTCTTTGCAGATCGCAAAGATGTATGTATGCATTGCAATTACATTTTTTTCTCAAAAATTTTCCAACTAAAAGACAAGTTATAGCCCTAGGTAGCGATTACTGCCTCCAGCGAAACTTAATGAAAACTCTTCTTCCTCTGAAACAGCGGGTGGGAGAATGTATCCACCATATACTTGACTATGACCTATGTTCACCAGCCGGGTTGAATAGTACTAAACACTCTTAGCAATACCTGATGAAAAGTAGAAAAACTCAGCTCAAGAGTTTGAGATTCTGGACTCATCATGTCCTAGACTTAATGTAATCATAATGAGACATGACCAGCAGAAGTTACAAGGTTTTCCACAGAAATAAAAGAGAAGTCAAGGATTTATTTACCAAAGGGAATATTTATTGGTAGCCACCGATGTGCTTCGATCCAATACTAGGGTCTGAACCCAGGGGCATTCTACCTCTAAGGTACACCCCAGCCCTTTTTATTTTTTATTTAGAGACAGGATCTCGCTAAGTTGCCGAGGCTGGCCTCGAACCTGTGATCTCCCTGTTTCAGCCTCCCAAGTGTTGGGATCACAGACTTTACGAGGCCTCATTTACTAGAGATATCTTAACAGCAATGACCAGCTGAACATGGTGGTTCATGCTGGTAATCCCAGTACTGGGGAGGCTGAGACAGGGAGATCATAGGCTTGAGACCAGCCTCATCAAACTTAGCAAGGCTCTCAGCAAGTTAATGAGACTCTGTTTCAAAATAAAAAATAAAGCCGGGCGTGGTGGCTCACGCTTGTAATCCCAGCATTCGGGAGGCTGAGACCGGAGGATTGCGGTTCACGGACAGCCTCAGCTACTTAGTGAGGCCCTCTGCGACTCAGTGAGAACCGGATTCAAAATAAAGAATAATAAAAAAAAATAGGGCAGGAGGTGTAGCTCGGAGGTCGAATGCCCCTGGGTTCCATCCCCAGACCCAATAAATAAATAAATAAATAAATAAATAAATAAATAAATAAGGTCTGCAGGGTGTAGCTCAGAGGTAGAATGTCCCTAAGTTCAACTAGGCAAGACATCTGCATCCTTATGAAAATCTAGAAGAGCGTGATTCTTGTGTTTGCGATTTAAAGTGGCTTCTGGTGATGAGTGGAGAACAAAGAGGGTCAAAGGGGCTTGAAAACCCCTTGCCTGGGGTGATGAGATATAAGGCAAAATGTTAGGATTGAGGAAATACCTGTCTTGGAGTCCCCAGGTTTCTGCGGGCTGAATGCCTGGGTTATTGTGCAGGGACCACTCAGAATGGAAATACAAACCTAGTACAGAGTTCATAAAGTGAGGGTCCCCAAACTCAATAAAAAAACATTTTATTCAAAACAATTTTTGGTTGTTTGGGTTTTTTTTTTTTTGAGGGGAGGTGTTTTATTTTGTTGGAGTGAATTTTTGTTGTTATGGCTTTTTAGTCATTGCAGTTAAGTTTTTAATAACTGGGCAAAATATGAAGATCCGGATTTCTAATTTCTCCTTGAAAATACAAACACCTGGTTTTGTTGAGTCTGTATTTCCTCATGGCGACAACAGGCTAAAGCAGAGTGTGTGATACTCTTTATAATGGGATGGGGACTGAAATGGCCTCAAGGACAACAGGCACGGAAGCATTCTTGTTCAGAACCACCTGTACCCAGGCACTCGTGCACACCTGGGCGCTGGGTCTATGAGTTACCTACCAGCCAAGTGTTGAAAGCCAAGTATAGTCATGCATCAGAATCTGTGGGAGTCTGATTCTTGAACCTGTGTAGATACCAAAATCCACAAGTGCTCGAGCCCCTTATAGAAAATGGTAAAATATTTTCAAATAACCTCTGCCCATCTTTTTGTATACTTTAATCATGGCTAGATTAATCGTAATACCTAATGCAAGGTGGGTGTTATGGAAATAGTTTTTGTCCTATATTGTTTAGGGAATAATGACAAGGAAAAGTCTCTGCATGTTGAGTATAGATGTAATTTTTTTTTTAATTTTTGTTCAACAGTTGATTGGTTCCATGGATTCAGAACCAAAGGGTATGGATCCTGTTTCACTCAGAATCCTCACTGCCATGATTCAAATACCGGATGTGTAAAACTTAAGACAGGCAGAAGTGTATTTGCTCACAGTTATGGAGATTTCAATCCATATTACACCAGCTTCTAAACAAGAGCCAGGGCTACAGGTCCTCAGGGCATCATGGCAGGGGGTAGAAAGAAAGAGATGAGAGCTCACAGTGATGGTGCAGGAGAGAGAGAGAGAAGAGAGCAGAAAGCTGGCCACAGAAAATACTGTCCCTGTTCACGCCCCCA
Organism: Muscardinus avellanarius; assembly: GCF_963383645.1. Classification (NCBI taxonomy): domain Eukaryota; kingdom Metazoa; phylum Chordata; class Mammalia; order Rodentia; family Gliridae; genus Muscardinus; species Muscardinus avellanarius. The sequence goes on along the minus strand of NC_137802.1, from coordinate 9,588,748 downwards.
GGCACCATTCCCCAGCAACCAAGCCCTGCCTCCAACATGGCTGCCTTGACTACCACATGAGGTCTGGGGGCCATTTTTAGTCCTAACTATAACAAATCCCCTGATCAAGCTCAGTTAGCTTTTCAATAAACTTTTCAGACAAATAAATTTAGGCCCAGAAAGTCGAAAGCCACACACCTATCGTTAGTAGCAAAGCAAAAACTTACTCCCACTTCTCCAGGCCAGTATTACATACGCTGCCCCGAGGCTTCCAACAACGTTTTGGGTCCATTTCAGCTGATTCCTTCTCTGTGCACCACAGTTTTGCTGACTCCTCGCTATTAGCATTGCGCACATCTCTGCCTGACACAACGTGGGTCTGCGCCCATCGCTTAACAAGACGCTGACTTGAAAGAAATCAAGGGGCGCAAGGACCTTTGTGGAGGTCAGAATTTCCCACTGGGGTACCAGAGATCGTCCCAAATTCCTTAGATAATCATGCAAGCCTTCTTGTTTGGATTTAATCAAAACATCGTGTCCGCTGTTGAGAATGAGTATCCAGACCCTCTGAATGAGATCCCAACGCCAGGCATGAGGAGATAGTGCCTCTGGGCAGCATGCCAGAGCTGCCAGGCTTTAACTACGCCCAGAGGAAGAGGCATTCCTCCCAGCACGATGCAAATCCCCTATGGCTGATCCTTATCTGCAGGCTGAAGCCAATAGCATTTTTTTTTCTTTATAGCAACAGTTAATTTCCCTAAAGAGTTTCAGCTACTTTTAATAAGAGAAAATTTATCCAGGAATGTGTGTGTGTGTGTGTGTGTGTGTGTGTGTGTGTAGGTTTAGGTGTGGGTGCTGATACCTGTTTTAGTATTAAGTGACCTTGATTGTGGAACACTTCTTATCCGAATCATGCTTGGTGGAGATTTAAGAAGGGGGTCTGAAAACATCTTTTGGTGGGGAGGAGATCTTCCTTCTTGCAGGTGTAGGGACTTGAGGACTATATAAACATTCGGAGATTATTTGGTAAATATGTACAGAAAAAAGAGAAAGTTCTAGTACATTAAGCCTAAAAATTATATACATTTTTAAAGCTTTAAAAATACTTGAATTAAGAGTTAGGCTGAAATTCGCTTTGAGTTGAAAATGTGATTAAATTAGGGAATAAAAGCCCCCTCCCCATATGTATATGGGGCTTGAGTGCATGGTAAGTATCGGGGGATAATTTGATAAGCATGTATAGAAAAAGAGAAAATTCTAGCTCATTAAGCCTAAAGTTTTTGTAAATTTTTATGTGTTAAAAATTGCTTTGAGAGGCTAAGTTTGCTTCTAGTTGAAATTATAATTAAATTGAAAGATATTCTCCAATTAGTAGGCAGATATGTAGTGCTTCTGGTTCTAGGGCATTGGCAAAAGCAAAGGCTTAGAGGTATATCGATGTTTGCCGTGTTAATATAATACATGAGAGACTAAGTATTGAAGAATGAGAGGCTGGGGCAGGGTTTGGAATAAAGATGTTGTGTAACTAACAATACATGTGTGCAGAAAAAAAGAGCCAGATGTTTAAGAAAAGATGCATTCATCAAGGCCAAGAAGAGAACAATTGATCCTCAGAGTCCCCTTCCCTAGTCACCGGCAGGACTCATCAACACATTGGGAGCTAAGTAGAGAGACTAAGGAAACAGAGAGAGAAAACACCATCTTGGGATCACAATGGTTTCGAATGAAGACGTCCGGTTCTTTCCTCTCTCCCCCTCTCTCTCCTGGCTGTCAAGAGTTGAGCAGCTCCCCTCTGCCCTACCCTTCCGCCATGATGTTCTGCTTCATCTAACTTCATCAACTTCTTGTTATAAGCCGGATCCCGAGGGAAGAGCAGCTCAGCGCTACCCAGCAGAAGAAATTCCCGCAGCATCTAGCAGTTCTTAGCGCTCACCAGTTCCGTGTGTCTGGTTTCTCCCGGAAGCAGAGACCAAAGCCCGTGGAACTTTATCCAGAGGCAGAGAAAAAAAAAAAATGGAGACAAAACAGATTTGAAGAGGTCACGGTGAAGAAGACAGAAAACTGACGTCTGTGTGCAGCCCACAGAACAACTGAACGGCCCAGCCCAGGTCATGGTTGGAATAAGTCTGTTGAAGACGCAGGTGTTGGAGACTCGGTCCCCAGTGCAGCAATGTCCAGATGTGGGGCTTTGGGGAAGTGATGGGACCATGACGCTCTGATCTTATCTGTGGATTAAGTCACCGATGGCTGAATGGAATCCTGGGAAGAGATAGAGACTGTAGGAGGTTGAAAACCGTAGGCCCTGAAAAAGTACTTCTCATCACCAGCCCTCTTGTCGGTCCCTCCCTCTCTTTTTCCTGGCTGTCAAGAGTTGAGCAACTCTTTTCTGCAAAACCTTTCGCCATGATGTTCTGCCTCACTTCAGCCCGAAACAATGGAGCCAGCCAACCCTGGACTGGGACCAAAAAACAAAAGCGAGTCTTTCTTCCTCTAGGCTGCTACTCTCTGTATTGTCACAATAATGAAAGGCTGCCTGACACTGGGATCTACAGGAGGACTGCGCTGGTGAGCCCCCTCAGCCCTCCTGCACATATTAGCTTCCTAGGGAGTGGACATCAAGATAGAAACTGTCATCTAATCCCATCAATTACTCTTCTCCACAGAAGTTAATTTATTAAAATATCACAGGAGCCAGGCCCAGTGGCACATACCTGGAATCCCCAGTACTTGGGAGGCTGAGGCGGGAGGACTGCAAAGTTTGCGGGTAGCCTTGGCAACTTAGCGAGACCCTCGATAACTTAGCAAGACCCCTGCCAAAATGAAAAATAGGGCTGGGGGTGTTGCTCAGAGGTAGAATGCCCCTGGGTTCAATTTCCAGATCCAATAAATAGATAAATAAATAGATAAATAAATAGTGTATAAATATATAGCAATGATTTATATATAGATATAGATATAGATATCATGGAAAAATACCTGTCCATGTGACATATTCATTGAACAACCAACAATCCTTACCCTGTTCTCTTCAACCACACCGTTGACCTTTTCCCCATCTCAACTGGCAAATAGATTTTGCCAACAACAAAGACGCCCAAAGTGAGTTTTGGGGTGGGGGTGGGAAGAAGACCTATGAGGCTAAAATCCTTAGAAAATAAATGAGAACCTATAATGCCAAATTAAAACAACAATGACGATAAAGAAAAAAGAACCTGAATTTGAGAAGATGGAAAAAGTAAGAAGAAAATCAAGTGATAAACCAGAAAGAGTGTTAGCAGCATCAGAGGGAGGGAAGAGAAGAGAGATACCTACAAAGTTTGGGGTGGTAGGAAGGACAGGAAGGCTGACGTGCCCCAGGGTGTCATATGAAAATAGCAGCCCTAGCTGGGTGTGGTGGCGCACACTTATAATCCTAGTACTTGGGAAGCTGAGACAGGAGGATCACGGGTTCAAAGCCAGCTTCGGCAATATGGCGAGGCTCTCAGCAACCTAGTGAGACTCTGTTTCCAAGTAACGAAATAAAAATCAGGCTGAGGGTGTAGCTTGGAGGTAGAAAGCCTCTGGGTCCAATCCCCAGCACCGAAATAATTTTTTTAAAAAGCAGCCCTAGGCCGGGCATGGTGGCGCACGCTTGTAATCCCCACGCTTGGCAGGCGGAGACAGGGGGATCGCGCAGGTTCTAAGCCAGCCGCTCTGGCTTAAGAGACCCTATTTCCAAAAAATATATAAAATAGGTCTGGGAGTGTGGCCTGGAGGTAGAAGGGCTTCCAGGAACCCCAGTACCACCAAAAAAATAATAATAAATAAAAATCAAAATAAAATAGAAAAGCAGCCCTAGACAAAAGAAAGAAGGAAAAAAAGAGTCTGGTGTGGTAACACACACCTATAATGTCAGTACTAGAGGTTCAGGTCTGGCCTCTGTAACTTAGCGAGATCCTCAGAGGCTTAGAAAGACGATTTCAAAATAGTTATTTTAAAAGTCTGGGGCTATCAGGCCACTACTGGGGCCGTCAAGAGTGGAATCAGTTCTTGCAACGCGGCATGCACAGAGAAATATCGCAGAAAATATAAATCAGATGCTTCCCCTAATCAGCAATAACTAGGAGGAAAGGGGCAACAGGAAGAGGTCGAGCTATAGAAAAGGCCCTATAGTGAACCAACTAAGGTGACCAATCGGAGGGTCTGGAATAGGGGAGGATGGAGCCTCTTTAAAAAGCAGGAGGTACATCAACAAATGTATCAAAGTTAATCACCAAACAAGCATGGGATCGAGGGAGGGGGAGAGAATGGGATGGGGACTAGATGAGGGCTAATTGGATGATGTGTGCTTGTATATCCTCTCAAGTCTTGTACTCCAATGTGATATATGATTACAATGCCCCAATTTTAAAAAATTTATAAAAATAAAAAAGTCTGGGGCTATAAGTCAGAGGGGAAATGTCCCTGGGTTTCCCCAGAACAAAACAAAAAATGACAGAAAAAAAGGGACAAAAGAAAAGAGAGGGAGGAAAAAGGAAGGGAGAAATAAAATTTATCTGCGAGACATTCTAAGTGGGCCCCAAATCTTCCTACGGGGCAGGTATGGGAGTTCCGTGGAAAGGGTCTGAGGAGAGCTCTACATTTTCTTTGGTCCTGGAATGAGGGGCCTAAGGTATCTGAAAGATTCCTTTAGCGGCCCAGAAGCTTCATAGTAAAATGAAATGAAACACATCAAAGAGAAGCCCTGGGCCGCTCGCCAGATGGGAGGCTGGAGCAGCTGCTTCTGCATAGGAGCATCCACGCCAGGTTTCCCTAAGGCAGTCAGGGGTGTTATCCCCTCCCCCCCCCCCGAGCTGCCCTTGGGTCCCTCCTGGACCCTGGAAGAAAGGCACTCTCCTCTCACGCCCCTCCCACACCTGGCTGAGCCTGATGGAGCAGGAGAAAACACCCAGGTGAAGAGCTTGGACCAGACTGGGTGAGGAACCATCAGGCCGGAAGCACAGGACAGGCTGAGTTGTCGACAGTACGTGTTGCATGAGAACAGAACTCAGACCGACGTTATCCAGTTCTCCATCACCAAAAGTTGTCAGCTTCTGCAAGCTGCACCTTCTGGTCTCTCCCACCTGTGAAATGGTGCATCCTCTAGAGAATACAGTCTTATAGTATTTTATTTTTCATGGGCGGTACTGGGATTGAACCCAAGGCCCCCTGAGCTACATGCCCAGCCCTATTTCTTCTTTATAAAATTTTGAAATAGGGTCTCACTAAGTTGCTAAGTTGCTGAGGCTGGTTGCAAACCTGTGATTCTCCTGTCTCAGACTCCCAATACTACGGTTATAGGCATATGCCACTGCGCCCAGCTGAAAATACAATCTTACTCATCTTCTTCTCTGGTACCCAAGAGAGGGAAGGAGGGTGTGATGGAATGGGCAGGTCCTGGATTTTTCCATATGGTATGGAAACATCTTCCTTTTCCTTCCTTTATAACAAGAATAAAGAGACAAAGACAGACTAAGTATTAAAAATGTATGTTTTGTGATTTCTGAGTTCTTTTTTATTTTAATAAAAATGTCTCCATATTGCCTTCTACATAACTTTCTAAATATTAAAAGTCTTCCATCAATTTTTTTGTTTTGTTTTTTATGTTTTGTTCTGATTTTGTTTTGTTTTGTTTTTGCAGTACTGGACATTGTACCAAGGGCATTCTACTTCCAAGCTACATCCCAAGCTCTAATTTTCATGTTTTATTTTGAAACAAGGTCTCACTATGTTGCAGAGGGCCTCACTATGTAGTTAAAGCTGGCCACAAACCTACTATCATCCTGTCTCAGCCTCCCAAGTATTAGGATTGCAAGCATGTGCCACCATGCTCAGCTTCACCAATTTGTTTAAAGTTTTACATCAGCCAGGTGTGGTAGTGCATGCCTATAATCCTAGGTCTTGGGAGACCGAGACAGAAGAACCACGGGTTTGAGGCCAGCCCCAGAAACTTGGCAAAAGGCTCTCTGCAAGTTAGTGAGACCCTGTTTTAAAATAAGAATAAAATAAGGCTGGGAGTTCAGTTCAGAAGTAGAATGACTCTGGATTTAAGCCTTAGTACTGATAGGTAGATATATAGATAGATGTTATATATAGACCACCCCCAAATTCTTAGCAGTTTAAAAAGTCCCTAGAAGAATCTAGATTCTACAAGGAGAGCTGCTTTTCTTTTCCTGAATATTTAAGCAAAATAAAACCTTTCACAAATAAAAATGTGCAATGGCGGTCTTCCCCCTTTATGAAATCTAGGGACCATCAGTTCCAGCAACTGCTTATTTAAAGGAATACCCAACTGCACCAATATGAAAATGAGGCCCCCTGTCAGTTCCTTGGGGTTAATGGCACAGAACCACCTGTATTTAACACCACAGCTTCTGCTCCCATTAATACGCCCACCCGGGTTTTCTTTATCTGCCTGGGAGAAATGGAATGGAAATCAATATTCTATCCCCAAAGCACTGTGAGAGTCCATCCTTTCTCAGATCATGAAGGAACAACAGATCGCTTCACACCAAGACTTGCCCTTAACAAATTGCAGGTTGCCACCGTATCAAGTGATGTTGTGGAAAATCAAGAGTCAAAACGGTTACCACCTCGTTACTTGCTTTTTTTCCACCCCACAACATCTATTTCATCTGAACGCTTTAGTGCATTCAGATGCCGGGAGGTAAGTACTTTACCAATCCTAAGACAGAAGTCTGCGGAGGCGCTTATTAATAGCCTCAGTATATTTCCTGGTGTCGTAAATTTCAACTTTCATATCTTTCCAAGATGTTCATCCTATTATCTCAGCAGTGAATGAACTTACCAGTAGCCCTGTTCTCCATCCTTCACGCTGCACTAACCAGCCCCACACTCTGGCCCAGCCCTGCTGAAACCTAGGCTACAATTCCCTCGTTGGCTGCAAGCACCCTCTCTGAACTTTGCCCATGCATGAAGATACAGATACCAAAAATGGCTGCTTCCCCACTAGGAATGGAGCAGTGCCTCCTCCTCGGCTCCCTGGGTGGTCTTAGGCTGGTCTTTAGCCTCTCAGAGTAGAAAGCTTGATGTGGCCTAGACCCTTATAGACAGCTGTGTCTCTCTTTTGTTATTATTGGTTTGAGGGTTTTTTTTTTTTTTTTTTTGATGATGATGTTGTTTTGGTGTTTAGTGTTGAATTTGGGGTTTTGTTCTGTTTGTTTTTTGGTACTTCTGACTGAACCCAGGGGCAGTCTACTTCTGAGCTACATATCCAGCTCTTTTTATTTCAAAACATTTTCTTTTCAGGCACAGTGGTGTAATCCCAGTACTCAGGAAACTGAGGCCAGAGGTACACAGGTTCAAGGACAGCCTCAGCAACTTAATGAGACCTGTTTTATTTATTTTATTTTTTGTGGTACTAAGGGTGGAACCCAGAGGCTTTTCTACCTCCGGGTTATACTCCCAGACCTATTTTTATATTTTATTTTGAAACGGGGTCTCACTAAGTGGCTGAGAGCCTCACTAAATAGCTGAGGCTGGCTTTAAACCTGTGCTAACCTCCTGTCTCAGCCTCCCAAGCGTGGGGATTACAAGCGTGCGCCACCATCCCCGGCTTTGAGACCTGTTTTAAAAATAAAAGATAAAATAAGGTCAGGGGTGCCTGGAAGTAGAATGCCTCTGGATTTAACCTCCAGTACCAAAAGAAAAAATATCTCTCTAAATTGATAAGGATCTTGCTAAATTACTGAGGCTTGCCTCAAAACTATGATCCTTCTGTCTCAGTCTCCCAAGTACCGGGATTATAGGTGTATGCCACTGTACCTGGCTCCATGACTGTTTTTACTTCAGCCACCCTCTTGATCCTCACTTTTTACCTACCTGGGTTGTACTTTCTGCCTAAGTGAATTGCAGTTACATAGCTTATCTGACTCTAGATATTTACAGATCTTTTCCCTGCCTTCTGGAGATGCTCCTGGCCCTAGCCAGTCCCTCCCTGCTATGACACCTTCAATACATCAAGTCAAAGCATCAGGGCACATGTGCTGAGTTGTGTGTGCGCACTTCATGCTACAACAGTGGTAAGAAGTCATTTCTCTGCCACCATTGTGCAAAAGCAGCGTTAGAAAATGTGCACACAGAGGAACCTGACCATGTTCCAGTAAAACTCTATCTAGGAACAACTAAGAAGTTGAACACTTGACATTTAGCATGCTAAATATCACATGTCACAAAATGTAATTCTTTTGATTTTTTAAGCCACTTAAAAATGGAGAAAGACTTTTTAGCACACGGGCTGTATGAAAACAAAGACAGGACTGTATTGAGGCCATAGTAATTATTTTTCTGACCTCTGTGTTAGAGGGTTCAAAATAGATTATCTTACATTTGGTACAGGGTAGGTATTTAGAAATGAGCTTTAAAAAAAAAGGATGAGGAAATGAATGATAGAGTGGAGAACTAGATGACAAAACAAAAGCCTTAATGAAGCAATGAAGGAGTGGACAAGATGCCATACTAGTCAGCTCTACGACAAAGTAACTGAAGCAGCTAAAATTTAAAAAAGAAAGGTTTATTCCACTTAGAGTTTGGATCTAAATTCAAGTTCAAACTCCAAGATCAGGTAGGCCTTGTTGACTTAGCCTCTGATGAAAGCTACAGATGGAAGCAGTGGGAACATGTGTTAGAACAGGTGGTCCTAGGTCAAGCAGGAACAGAAAGAGAGAAGACAGGAAGGATCCCACTATCCCTTCAAGGCCATTTCCCCAGTGACTGAAGGACCTCATACTGGTCCCCATCTCTGAAAGAGCCACAGCACCACCTAATACCACCTTCCTGGGGACCAAGTGTTTAACACATGAGCCTTTGGGGATCCTTATCCAAACCAAAGCAAATGCCAATGAAAAATATTTCATCCCAAGGAACCCTGACAATGTTCTTTTTAGTTCTCAGGTTTGATTCTCAGTCTCATCTCTGGATTTCCCCTGATTCCCGTCTTCACCCTCATCCCCCTTCTCTAATCCAAGAGATGCTTGTTGAAAATCTATTTCCAGATACTTCCAGGCCTGTCGTGGACATTGAGGACAGGACAGACCCCATCCTCAGACAACTCAGGTCTTAGGAGCTTTCATAAGTGGCCGTGGAATTGTATTGCCGTGGGGAAAAATTATCTGTGAATCAGCTTAGGGGATATTAAAATCATGCAGGATTCTTCCAGAATACAGATGAAATTGGGCTTGTAAAAGAGATAGGCCAGAAGAGATGGGCCAGGTATATACTGTGATTTCTACCAAGAAAGGACCTATCTTGGTTGATATTCTCACTGCTATATTCCAAAATACATGACCACATAACTTAATGGAAAGAAGATTTATTTGTTCACAGGTTTTGGAGATTTCAGGGTTCAGTCTATGTGAGGTCAGGTCTGCAGAGCTCAGGGCATGACTGTAGGAAGCAAAGAGAGGAAGCAAAGGGATTAAAAAACACAGCACAATCTCTAAGGCCACACCCCAACCACCTATGCCACCACCCAGTAAATCTATTACGATGAATTTATTCATTGACAAGATTACAACCCTGTGATTTAATTACAGCACATCTGGACGTTCATACATGAGCTCTTTCAGGGACATTCTATCTCTAACTGTATCAGGACCCTTTGACTTCTGATCAAACAAAGCCCACAAAGGTCAGCAGGTAGATTCTTGGATCCACAACAGGAGAGAGCCCAACAGACACGTTATACAATTAACATTTCTGCTCCTAATGTTCTTATGTTGAAAAGGTTTTTTTTTTTGCAGGTCTGGGAATGGAAACCAGGGACATCTGACCTCCAAGCTACACCACCTGCCCTCTTTTTTTGTTCTTTATTTTGAAAGAGGTTCTCACTAAGTTGCAGAGGGCCTCACTAAGTAGCTGAGGCTGTCTGCAAACCGCGATCCTCCAGGTCTCAGCCTCCCAAATGCTGGGATTATAAGCGTGTGCCATCATGCCTGGCGCCTTATGTTGAAATATTAACCCACAGTGTGATGGTATTGAGATAGGAGCCTGTGGGAAGTTATTGGATCATGAAGGTGGTGTTCTCATGAATGGGATTAATATCCTTACAGAAGACACTAGAAAGGTGATTCTTCTCTCAAACATCTGAGGATTCAAAAAAAAAAAATAAAAAAATGGCTGCATGCAAACCAGGATAAAAGCCCTCATCAGACACTTGTGTGCTCTGATGTGAGACTTTGCGTCTCCAGAACAATGAGAAATAAATATTTTTTTATTACACAGCCCAGTCTATGGTCTTCTAGCATCTCCAGCTACGATGAGGCTCAGCCAGGTACGATGGGGCACACCTGTAAACTCAGTACTTGGGAGGCTGAGACAAGAGAATTGTAGGTTCCAGGTACACTAAGCAACTTAGTGAGACTCCGCTTTAAAATGAAAAATAAAAGCTGGGTGTGGTGGCGCATGCTTGTAATTCCAGCATTCAGGAAGCTGAGACCCGGAGGATTGTGGTTCGCGGACAGCCTCAGCTACTTAGTGAGGCCCTCTGCAACTCAGTGAGACGCGGTTTCAAAATAAAGAATAAAAAATGGGACAGGGGGTGTAGCTCGGAGGTAGAATGCCCCTGGGTTCCATCCCCAGACCCCCAAAAAATAAAATAAAAAATAAAATAGGGCTGGGGGTATAACTCAGAAGTAGAATGTCCCTGGGTTCAATTCCTAGAAACAGAGAGAGAGAGAGAGAGAGAGAGAGAGAGAGAGAGAGAGAGAGAGGGAGAGAGACTCAAATCTCTCTCTGAAGTTCTCTCAGAAGTCTTTCAATCGCAAATTTGCATACTGGCTAGTTCTAAGTCCCAAGAAGAAAATGAGAGAAATTTTAATCTTGAAACACATGTAATACATTTTCTTCAAACAAAGACAAACCAAGCCTCAGCTGGCATGTGTTTTAGTGAAAGATACCGAAAGGTTCACCAAGTGGATGTCCCATGCGCGGCCCTTAGATAAAAGCTGGGGAAATAGCATTAATCTTAACGGAGAGGGGTAAGCGTTTCTGGAGGGGACTCCGATAATACGGACCAGACACATGGCTTTCTGAAGAGCTAACTCGATCCTGGGCCTGAGCTCACAGAATGCAGATGGACGGCTGTTAAACATGAACCCTCCCTCGATGGTCTCTTACACACATCAAATGTCTCCAGCCAGCTCCTGGCAAGCGCTGACTTGTAGCAAAATCAGATGGCTCTCCCTGATGAGTTCCTGAAGTGTCCGTGGATCCTGCTTTAATCATTGGAAGGCAAAGGCAGCCTTCAAGGGAGGAGACAAGAGCTGTAAGTGGCGTGATGGGAGAGGCAGAAATGTCTACTGCGCAAAAACATCCCCATGCATCCAGGTGCCACAGGGCAGAAAGCCCTCCATTAATGTAGACCTCATCACATTGCTGCCCTGCCTGGCTTTTGGCGGGGCCTCCCTATCAGCTCTTAAATAAAATCCACACCCCTTGTAGTGATATAAAGGGATCTTCATGAAAAAAAAAATTAAGTTAGAGCTCTACCTCATGCTTTAAACCAAAATAATTTCCAGATGGGTAGAAGAGTTAAATGTAAGAAATAAAACCTAAAAGAATCTGGAAAAAAATATATATGTGTATGGTAGTAAGTGTTCTCTGATCTAGGGATTGCAAAGATTTACTGAACAGAAGAGTAAAAAGGAAAAGATGGATAGACTGGACCATATAAAAATCAGAAAGGTCTATATATCACAAAAACGATAGCAACAAAATCAAAAGGCAAATGGTGGAAAAGAGGAGAAACTATTTTACGACATGATGAAGGGCTCCGGTCTAAAATGGAAGCAGCTCTTTGCAAAAATATGAGAGTGTGGAATATGGCAACAAACAAAGAAAGAAATGAATATAAACCAGGAACAAAAGGAGAAATAGAGTCAGGTGTGGTGGCGCACACCTGCAATCCCAGGATTTGGGAGTCTGAGACAGGAGGTTTGCAGGCTCAAGGCCAGCCTCAGCAACTTGGCAAGACCCTATTCCAAAATAAAAAAATAAAAAATAAAAAGGGCTGGGTGTGGTGGTGCATGCTTGTAATCCCAGTACTTGGGAGGCTGAGACAGGAGGGTAGTGCAGGTTCAAAGCCAGCCTCCGCTACTTAGTGAGGCTCTTAACAACCTGGTGAGACCTTGTTTCCAAATAAAATATAAAATAAGTCTAGAGGAGCCGAGTGTGGTGGCGCAAACTTGTAATCCCAGCATTCGGGAGGCTGAGACCGGAGGGTCGCGGTTCGCGGACAGCCTCAGCTACTTAGTGAGGCCCTTCGCAACTCGGTGAGACCCTATTTCAAAATAAAGAATAAAAAATTGGGCAGGAGTTGTAGCTCGGAGGTCAAATGCCTCTGGGTTCATTCCCAGACCCGCAAAAAAAAAATATTAATAATAAATAATAATAATAAGTCTAGGGGTATAGCCTGGAGGTAGAAAGCCCCTGCGTTCAATCCCCAGCACTGCAAACAATAAAATAAAATAAAATAAAATAAAATAAAATAAAATAAAATAAAATAAAATAAAGGAATAGGGGTATAGCTTGGAGATAGAATGCCCCTGCGTTTAATCCCCAGTACAAGAGGAGGAAAAAAAGGAAGAGGAGGAAAAAGAGGAAGCGTAAGAGGAAAAAGAGGAAGCGTAAGAGGAAAAAGAGGAGGAAGAGGAAGAGGAGGAAAAAGAAGCGAAAGAGGAGGAGAAGGAAGAGAGAAGAAAATGAAGACGAAATAGGAATTTATGATATAGCCAACAATATGCAGGTCCACTATCTACCTAATGTCATGTCCATCAGTAAGAAAAGGTGCTGTAAGTAGAGGATGTGGTGGACTCTCTGGAACAAAACCCAGCTGCTGAGAATGTGTGTTGCCCTGAAATCTTCCCCGGTGCTTCTCTAGAAATTTCCTCCAGCAAAGGTAGCCAGTTGTCTCTTCCAGGATGTGTCCCTCAAGCGGAAGGCCCTGAGCCCAATGACTGGTCCGAGGAGAGCTTACAAATTCTCCAGGCAAATCAACAATAAAGGTGGCCCTGCTCTCGTCAACCTGCCCCCTTCCCAGTGCTGTTTGCTTGCTGGCTCTTCTGAGTGGTCTCCAAGATCGCTAACCAGCAGACGCTTACAGCCAACCGATCTCAAGTCTGTTTCCAGGGAACCTGATTGAGACGAGTTCTCAGCTTACCCGGTAGCCAAGGAAATACAAACAGAAGCAATGAAATGCCCTTCGGCCTAGAAAGTTGAAAAAATATATTTTTAATGAATAATACTTACTTTTTTTAACTTAAAGAAATGTTTTTGGAGCTGGGCGTGGTGGCACATTCTTGTAATCCCAGCATTCGGGAGGCTAAGACCAGAGAATCAGTTCGCGGACAGCTGAGACAGGAGGGTCGCGGTTCACGGCCAGCCTCAGTTACTTAGTGAGGCCCTCCGCAACTTAGTGAGACCCTGTTTCAAAATAAAGAATAAAAAGTAGGGCAGGGGGGTGTAGCTCAGAGGTCGAATGCTCCTGGGTTCCATCCCCAGACCTGAAGAATAAATAAATAAATAAATAATGTTTTGGGTAATGAGGATTGAACCCAAAAGTATTCTACCTTCAAGATATACCCCAGCCTTCTTTTATTTATTTATTTTTTTTCATTTTGAAACAGTGTTTCACTAAATTACTGAAGATGGACTCAAATGGCTTCCTTCCTCCTTTCTTAGCCTCCGAAGTACAGGGATTATAGGCATGTGGGCCACCATACCCAGCTTTCTTTAAAATATTAATGATTATTTTAATTGTTCCAAGATATAGAGAATGTGATACATGTATACAGTGTGTATGCAATGTGCGATTAAATGAGGGTAGTTATCCCGGCATGGTGGTGAACACGCGTAGTTCCAGTACTTGACAGGTTAAAACAGAAAGATTGCAGGTTCAAGGCCAGCCTTAGCAATTTACTGAGACTCTCCACAACCAAAATTAAAATTAAAGTAAGGCTGAGGATATGGCTTGGAAGTAGAAGAATACCGCTGGGTTCAATCCCTAGTACTTCAAAAAAAAAAATGAGAGTAGTTAAAATTTTAATCTTAAACATTTTTAAAATATTTTATTAGCTGGATGTACTGGTACACACTTGTAATTCACTGTTCACGGCCAGCCTCGGATACTTAGTGAGGTCCTTTGCAACTCAGTGAGACCCTGTTTAAAAAAAATAAAGAATAGCTGGGCGTGGTGGCGCACACTTGTAATCCCCGCTCTTGGGAGGTGGAAACAAGAGGATCGCACAGGTTCAGAGCCAGCTTCGCTGGCTTAAGAGACCCTGTTTCCACATTAAAAAAAAAAAAGTTAAAAAATAGGTCTGGAAGTGTAGCACGTGGGAGTGTATCCCGGAGGTAGAAGGGCTTCCAGGAACCCCAGTACCGCCAAAAATAAAAAATAAAAAAAATAAAAATAAAGAATAAAATGTAGGACTGGGGGTGTAGCTCGAAGGTAGAATGCCCCTGGGTTCCATCCCCAGTAACAAAAACATTTTTATTAATATAATAAATATAGATATTTGTAAGATATAATGTATTATTATTAAATTTTTGTGGTACTGGGGTTCCTGGAAACCTTTCTACCTCTGGGCTACACTCCCAGACCTATTTTTTATACTTTTTAATTTGGAAACAGGGTCTCTTAAACTAGCAAGGCTGGCTTCGAACCTGCGCGATCCTCCTGTCTCCACCTCCCAAGCGCGGGGATTATAAGTGTGCGCCACCACACCCGGCGATATAATGTATTATTTTAATATGCTTCCAATACATACTGATCAAATCGATAGAATCAACGTTTTAATCTTACTGTAACTTTGTATTTACAGCCTTAAAGTTCCTCTTTCCTAGTTACTCGTAAAATATATACTAGGACTGTAGTTCATAATACCCAATGTTTCTTAAAAAATAAAAAAGGGACCTCCCCTGATGGGATGCAAATGGGCAGAGCTTTACTAAAGGACACTTTAGCAGCGTGTGTCAAACTCATGAATACAAATAACCTCTGATCCTCCTAATGCTAAGGGCTGCTTCTCATGGAACTGTTTAATAATAATGTAGGTTTCACTTTAGACGTGTGGGTTTGAAGGGATCGCGTCTAGAAGGCATCTAAACGTCCGTGTTGACGGGAACTATTTAATAAATGATGACATACACCTACTGCGAAGTCTTTATAGACCTAATAAGTCTTTATAGTCTATAAAGACATGGGGAAATACAAGACTTGAAGCTTCATAGATGGCTAATAAAGTAGCAAGTATAGTATAAGCTCAGTTTTTGTAATTCACACAGAAGGGGACAGCTATAGTTTGAATCTGGAAGGCCCCCAAAGGCCCATGTGTTTAAGGGCTGAATCTGCAGGCTGGAGCTATTGGGAAGCGGTGGAACTTTAAGAGTCGGTTCCCAGTGGGAGATTTTAAGTCATTATTGTACCACCTCAAAGGGGATTGTGGAACACAAGTGTGTTTGTTCTTTCCCTTTCTGGCCTCCACTAGGTGAGTAGCTTCTCTTACTACATGTTTCTTCACCGTGATAAACTGCCTTGCTACAAGCCCCCAGACAAAGGGGTCAATGGACAATAAATCGAAATCTCTGAGACCTTTTTTCTTATTAAGTGTACTTATCTCAGGTATTTGCTACAATAGTCGAAAACCTACTAATACATGGACCTTGAACTTTAGTTTCAGATGGTATCACAAAGGACTTAAGAGATAAATATGGCTTGCTGATACACTGTACTTGGTTAAAGTACAATTTAAAATCTAAATAATACGTATTTTGCCTGGTTTTGGTGGATGAAGAGGAGGATAGATACATGCTTTGCATTGTACCACAGTCCCCACCAATCTTCATTACCTGTTTGTCTTTTTTAATTGTTGTTTCTTTTTCTAACTATGGAATGCAATTGAGCTCAAAATTCTAATTTAAAAGCTGAATGCAAAAGAAATAAAACAACTCAGAGGAAAATGATTGTTGTTTGGCAAAACAAGACATACAATTTGTGGAGAGAGAGTACCAAGATGGGCTAATGTTTATTTTTATTTGTTTGTTTTTGCAGCACTGAGCATTGAATCCAGGATTGTTCTGCCTCTGAGCTTCACCTTTAATCTTTTTTTTTTTTTTTTTTTTTTTTTGGTGGTACTGGGATTCCTGGAAGCCTTTCTACCTCCGGGCTACACTCCCAGACCTATTTTTACATTTTTATTTGGAAACAGGGTCTCCTAAGCCAGCATGCACGGCTGGCTTCGAACCTGCATGATCCTCCTGTCTCTGCCTCCCAAGCACGGGGATTACAAGCTTGCGCCACCACGCCTGGTGAATCTTTTTTTTTTTTTTTTTGAAACAGGATTTTACTAAGTTACTGAGGACTTTGTTTAAGTTGAGGCTGGTCTCAAACCTGCGATCTTCACAGCTTCCTAAGTACTGTGTGCCGCCACACCTGCTTTATTTGTGTATATATATATATATATATATATATATATATATATATATATATATATATAACTTTTGTTGGTACATTGTAATCATACATCAGTACTGAGGTTTACTGTGATGGAGACGTACATATCCCGGCACATGGTGCATTTTCCTCTGAACCCCAATTTCCTCTTCCTCCCTCTCTTTATTTATAATATTGACATTGGTGGCAATAGCTTCACAAATGTACATGGGATTATTTGAACTGCTTCCTTCATTAAGTTTCTCCCCTCTTCTTCCCTCCCCACTGTCTTCCCAAAATCTTTATCCACTGTCCTACTGGTCTCTCCTTATTTATTCAAAGTCTCTTTCATTTCCCACTTTCTTTCTAGTTGCCACAGAGGAGGGGAAAAAAAAGAAAAGAAAGAAACAGGTTGATCTCACTTAGTCCAGTAGTTTCTAGCTCCATCCATTTCTCTGCCAATGACACAATTTTTTTTTCTTCTTTGTGGCTGAGGAAACTTCCACTGTGTGTATAGACCACAGTTTCATAAGCCATCCATGCGTTGACGGACAGCCCGACTGGTTCCACAGCTTGGTGGTTGTGAGCTGTGCTGCTGTGAACATGGGTACGTATGCAAGGCAGCAGATTAATTTTTAACTTGGGAAAGAACAGGGGAGCCCCTTGCTGATGGGAGACAGTGAGGAAGGCCGCGGCCACTGCAGGGGAGGTGGGGACTTCAGAAGGAGACAATATTCGGCCAGAGATGCTTGTGGGATCCTCCACTAAGATGACGTGAGAAGCAGGATCTCTGGGCCTGCCCTTCGGAAGGGAGATGGTTATGGAAGCCTTCTGCAGGAGTGAGAACATCTCACAAGTTGGTGATGTGAGCAGAGGACATAGGACCAAACCCTGAGAAAGCGCTGCCTTTCCATTCTCATGCTACTTGACCAGGAACAGCTGCAAGGGACTCTCTTCTTGAGAGTGCACAAGCATGGCACTCTTTTTCTTTTGTGCATGTGTGTGTGCGCGCGTGCACACGCACATACTACTGGGGATTAAACCCAAAGACATTCTACCTCCTATTTATTTATTTATTTATTTATTTATTTATTTATTTATTTTGGTGGTACTGGGGATGGAACCCTTCCACCTCCAGGCTACACTCCCAAATGTATTTTATATTTTTTTTTTATTTGGAAACAGGGTCTCCTAAACCAGCGCGCGCGGCTGGCTTCAAACCTGCGTGATCCTCCTGTCTCCGCCTCCCAAGTGCGGGGATGACAAGCGTGCGCCACCACTCCCAGCCCTACCTCTCTTTTTTTGAAACGAGGTGTCACTAAGTCGCCAAGACTGGCATCAAACCTGTGATCCTCCTGTCTCAGCCTCCCAAGTACTGGGATTACGGGCGTGTGTCCCCACACTCAGAGGACATAGCCCTCTTCTCATTTCTCTTCTTGCAAAGCAAAAGGTTTAGGCAAGTGCAGAGAGGCTAGTAATAAAGAGCGCCACACAAGGACGGTAATGGGGGACTATGCAAATGGTGCAGCACACAAAAGAGAAGTGAGGAGTTCTAACGGCATCCCTGGAATGTAGCAGTCATTGGGGGTTTTGGAAGCTTGGGAAGAGATGTGGAGACAGTGTGGAAAATGCCATAGACGTGAGGAGAAAGTGAAAGGTGAGGAAGAAGTGATCAGAGGTAAAGAAGATTCATTTAAAAGGTAATTAAGGCCTGGCGTGGTGGCGCACGCTTGTAATCCCCGCGCTTGGGAGGCGGAGACAGGAGGATCGCGCAGGTTCGAAGCCAGACTCTCCGGCTTAAGAGACCCTGTTTCCAAATAAAAATATCATATGGGTCTGGGAGTGTAGTCCAGAGGTAGAAGGGTTTCCAGGAACCCCAGTACCACCAAAAATAAATAATAAATAAAAAGGTAATTAAGAAGAGCATCATAAGGCGGGTGTGGTGGCATACCTTACCTGGAGTGTCTGCCTCAGGAGGTCTGGGGGTGGGGGGAACTGAGAGTGTAATTTTCTAACAAGTGCCCCAGCATGCTAATGCTGCCGCTGGTCCAGAGATCGCCCTTGACCAAGCTCTCGTCTAGGTGTCAGCGCCGAGTATCAGCTCTCTCGTGAATATTGAAGTTGTCCATGTAAAAGATCATGGTTTCTGTTTCTTTTAAAGCTAACCCCACCCACTCTGGCAACTTTATACGGGTCAATGGTGTTAGTTTTGTGTTGCTGTAACCAAAGTACTTGACGAGCACAACTTAGAGGAAGAAAAGCTTATGAGGCTCATGGTTTCAAGGTTCAGTCCATGGTCGGCTGGCTCCAAAACAGAAACACTCACGGCAGGATGATGTGGTAAAGGAAAACTGCTCGGCTCATGTCGGCTGAAAAGCAAAGAAAAAGAGAGGAAAGAAACAAGGATGGATATAGTCCCCAGGGCCATACCCCCACTCACTTATTTCTTTCAACCTCGTCCCACTTGCTGGCAGTTACCACCCAGGAAATTCATTCAAATTATTAATCTATCAAATGGATTAATCCACTGATAAGGTTCTTCGAGTCCTCCTGATTCAATTATTTTTTACCTCTGAAGTGTTGCACTGCCTGACACGTGAGGTTTTGGTGGAAGAGTTCAGATTCAAACCATAATGCCAACATACACAGAGCATAACTCTGCTGCCTTCCAAGTGTACAACAACCTAACAGCAGAGATTAAGCTGATATTTACATGTTTACACTGACTGACCTTTTTTTCTTCCGTAAAAGGCTACTAGTAATAATTTTGGGCTTTGGGGACCAAAATAATTTATGGCACAGCTATGTATTCCTGCTGTTGTAAAGCTTTTTTTAAATATACATTTATTGGTGCATTGTAATTATTCATTATAGTGAGGTTCAGGAAAGGATCGTATAACTATTTCAACTCAATGGTGTGCTGGTAAATGTTTAGTAACTGGCTAAGAGGTGGGTATAAGATGCCAATTGGTGGCATTTGCCAATTCCTGTTGTATACATTCACCCCACTTGGAGGAGACCAAGCTATTAATGAGACATCTCTAAATGCAGGGCTGAGGAAAGATGGACACCCTGGAGTCTTGCAAACCAAGAACCAAATCACACTACCCCCAGCATCCCTGAGGAGGTGGCGGTGGACAGGACAATCACCTCTCCACCGAGTTCAGCACCAGGCCTGCGGGTCGTGACCTTCTGAGACATGCTAAGACCACTCTTCCAATGGCTCAAGAGAAAATTGGTTTGAATTTTATACCCAAAAAAACTATCCCAGGGGCCTCTCTTTTTCCTGCACTCATTCCATCTCCTTGTCTTCTGAAGTGTTCCAAGTCAACAAAGTGCAGAAACAGGAAGCAGTGGGCCCGGGGTCTCCTTTCAGTTAGAAGGGTGGGAGCTGAGCCGGTTTTTTGGCGCCTTAGAGGGAGAGGGGAGAACAGCATGCACGGTGATGCAGGTGCACCTCGTTCTAGCCACGCAAGTTTCAGAAGCTGTTAGATTTTACAGCGCTTCACCCCAGCTGCTCACTCAGCTCGCCGGGGTAGTGGGGTGCGTGTTGTGGTTTTTTTTTTTTTTTTTAATACGGTCATGCATCACTTCATTAGCAGTAGATTTTTAGAAATGCAGGGTGATTTCCTCACTGCATGAACATTCTAGAATGTGCTTGCACAAACGAAGATGACTCGCAGCTCATCGGGCGCTGTAATCTTAAGGGACTGTTTAGCTAGTTTGTTGATAACCAAAGCTTCGTCACGAGGCACAGGACCGTACATTAACCTCTATACCCAGCCCCAGGTCTTCTGACTTAATTAATCGGGAGTGAGGCATGGGCTTGAGTGTTTTTAATAGCTGTTTCTGATGCGTGGCTGGCGTTGAGAAACCCTGAGCTGGGACAGTGATGTGGACGTTTTGTCAAAACGGATTTAGACTCCAAGTTCATTTGAAAGATGAGAATACCGGAGCCCCAAAACATAACGATTTGTCCACAACCTCGGGCTGCTTAATTGCACAAAAATAGGCTTGGACTCTGAGTCCTGTGACTCCTTGTCCAGTGTTCTTTCTGATATACCATCCTGATTCTTGTGTTCTGAAAGGCTGCAAGAGGAAAGTCATTTGGCCCTTGTGAGCTTCCCTATGACGAAGACTTGGGAACTTAGGTCCTCAGCCCCAAGCCCTTTATTTCCAAGAGGAAGTGTCTAACATATTAGAGGACGACAGAGTTTAGTACTGCTCCCCACGCCCACCAGTTCTAAGGTGTCTTTGAAACATCTTTCTTCACCAATCCGAAAGAAAATGTTTTCTTGGCTTGGCATACTCGCAAATGCAAGAAGAAGAAGAAGAGGAGGAATGATTAAATTTGCTTTTAAGTTACCAAATGCACCATGCCGGTCTGTAATTGACCATGAGAGTGTCGGGAAAATATGATCTATCCTCTATAAATCAGGAAACCTTAAACGGGCTCTCTGATCGTAAATGCCGATCCTGGCAGTGTCCAAAAAGCCTCATGTTTATAAATTGTTCCCTGATGTTTTAAGTAAGTGCACAAACACAAATCATACTAAGGACTTCAGAAAAGACTTAGCTGTGTGGCAATTTATTATAAGCAGTGTAATTTTCATCAGCCGGGCAGCCGTGGACTGTAATTACCTCTCCACTGTCAGAGTTACAATCGCTCCTATTACATTTTTCCAAGTCATGTGCACCTCCGCATTGCCACAGAGACACTTGGGTGGAAAACGCATTTATTTATTGTTAGTCTCCTAATGGCTCATTACTTGGTTTCTAAAGATATGATCGAGTCACGTGCTTCCCCAGCCCCTGTCCCGTCCCCACCAGTGGCATTCACCGAAGACAAAAGAGATACAACTCAAAAACCCTCCACTCCTGTGGAGCATCCCAGACTGCCCGGCAATCGGAGATAACCCACTCTAGTCAGGGAGGGCTAAAGTTCAAAAGCTATGAGGTTAATTAAAACCACACATACCACTGGGCATCATGAACTGCCTCCTCGTCACAGCTGAAGAGTAACCACATTTTGTTCCCTGTAGTTAGAGCTTTATAAGGATGGTTAAACGATGCCAAAGGTGACCCCCAACCCTGTCTCACCTGTGAGTGGGTTCCTTGAGTAGAGGGCACCACTGTCGCACCTTGGACCTTGAAACATGTTAAGAGTCAGGGGGCCTTTTGGTCCCTCTCCTAGAACTATGGTCTCCTGCTCTCTGCAAGATCAGAAATAGAGATGCTGAATTAGAAGCCGGGCGTGGTGGCGCACGCTTGTCATCCCCGCGCTTGGGAGGCGGAGACAGGAGGATCGCGCAGGTTCGAAGCCAGCCGCGCTAGCGTAAGAGACCCTGTTTCAAAAAAATATAAAATAGGTCTGGGAGTGTAGCCCGGAGGTAGAAGGGCTTCCAGGAACCCCAGTACCATCAAAGAGAGAGAGAGAGAGAGAAAGAGAGAGAGAGAGAGAGAGAGAGAGAGAGAGAGAGAGATGCTGAATTAGGAGGGTGGGCACGGATGGGTTGAAGGTACACGGTGATGGCTGAGTTTTCTCCAGCCGGAGCTTTCTGCCAGGCATCAATGAAGGATGCACAGGTGTGCTTGCTTAGAGGGAGGAGAAACTGTGAGTCGCCTGTCACAGAAGTCCGGAGGGTTTGCGACCTTGCCGCTCTGTAGCTAGGGCTTGGAACAAAACACTTAACCTCTGTGAACCTCTGCTCCCTGAAGATCCGCTACAGAGACAATAGTGGGAGTTCAAAACTGTGGCTCCTTCAGCCGTCAGATCTCAGTTGATGTATATGGAAGGAGTCACATGCTTATGCAGACACCAGGAGAATGCCTCTCTCTCTCTTTTTTTTTTTTTTTTTTTTTTTTTTTTTGAGGTGAGGGGATACTGGAAATTGCACCCAGGAGCATTCTACCTCCAAGCTACAGCCCCAGCAGGTTTTTTTTTTTTTTTAGGGTTTCACTAAGTTGCTGAAGTTGGCCTCGAATCTGGGATCTTCCTATCTCAGCCTCCCAAGTACTGGGAATACAGGTATGTGTCCACCTGTCTGGCTTTTTCCTTGGGCTGTCATTTTAATTCTTGCAATTAAAACCATGAGACAGGAGGATCGCAGGTTCAGAGCCAGCCTTAGCAACTTAGCGAGGCTCTCAGCAACTTAGCGAGACCCTGTTTTCAAATTAAAAAAAAAAAAAAAAAAGAAAATAGAGCCGGGCGTGGTGGCCTACACTTGTAATCCCAGCATTTGGGAGGCTGAGACAGAAGGATCGCGGTTCACAGCCACCCTCGGCTACTTAGTGAGACCCTTTGCAACTCAGTAAGACCCTGTTTCAAAATAAAGAATAAAAATAGGGCTGGGGGTGTCGCTCGAAGGTAAAATGTCCTTGGGTTCCATCCCCAGTACTGCAAAAAGAAATAAAAATTAAAAAATAATAAATAAATAGAGATAAAATAGGGTTGGGAGTATAGCTTAGGGGTAGAACAACCCTGGATTTAATTCCCAGAACCACCAAGTAATAATAATAATAATAATAATAATAATAATAATAATAATAATAAAATTTATGTCACTACATACAGAATTAACAGCCTCACCCAGGAACTTCTCACTTTTAGTGTTGAGAATATAGAGGACAAACTCATCTTGAACCACAGGATTCTAAAGTTTAAAATCTTCCTGTATAAAACAAGCAAACAAGCCAGGCATGGGAGTGCACACCTGTCATCCCAGGACTTGGGAGGCTGAGTCTGGAGGATGGCAGGTTCAAAACCAGCCTTGGCAACTTAGTAGGCCAACTTAGTGAGGCCCTCGGTAACTTAGTGAGACTCTTTCAAAAAAAATTAAAAATAGGCCTGGGGATATAACTCAGAGGTAGAACATTGCTTAGTGGAATTGTCAGTACAAGAGAAGGAAGATGGAAGGAAAGGAGGGAGGAAAGAAGGAAGGAAGGAAGGAAGAAAGGAAGGAAGGAAGGAAGGAAGGAAGGAAGGAAGGAAGGAAGGAAGGGCCGGTTCCAAAAACATTCAATAATGTATCAGGGTCACAGTCTTCAATGGAGAGTCCAGACTCTGCCTTACTGGGTACTCCCCGTCCCTGACAGGGCTGCCGCCAATGAGGCTGCCTGCTGGACATTGCCCCCTGCCCATCGCAAGCCCCTCATCTTCTCCACCCTGTACTGGAAACAGCTTGGAACAGAAGATCTGGTAAATGTCAGCAAAAGCAACCTGCTCCATCCAGCTTCCAGAGTCCTCCTTTGGCCTTACTCTTGGGTCCGGCCATAGGCATAAGATCCCGCTCTGTCCACTAGGGACGAGTGACCATGCGTGTCCACCTCATGGCCAGGTGCTGGGAATCCCAGGAGTGACCCACCCCCAACTTCACCTCCATCCACCTGCTCCCCAATGAAACCACATCAGCTCTGTCCCGACTGGTCCAAAGGAACCCACAGAGCCCACCAGTGACAGCCGGACATCAACTCCCAGCACACACAGCCCATGCGCTCGGGGTAGAAATATTTGTCTGCTCTGTGCCCCTTACCCACTGGAAGAACTCCTGCTGTTGGGTGAACCTGTCACCTCTGCGGCAACCCCACGTCCTTCATTTCCTCCTGTTTACTCCCATTTAGCAAATGGCCACATCATCTTGTCAAACTGCGGAGCCACTGGGAAATTGGCCGTCGCGCTGTGCGTAATCAATCGTGTCATGCGGGTGACACTCCGTGATTATACAGGACGGTCTCTGCGGAGGCCCGACGCAGGGGAGTGCTACCTGCTCACCTCGGAGCCGCATCTCATTATCACCATTTCCATTTTGTACAGACTGAAACACAAAGGGAAGGGAGAAAATAGGTGCGCCTGTCCAGGGCTTCTGTGTAGACGGAGAGGAAAAGCAGAGAGAGCCGGACTCGGAAGGCTCATCTAAAATTAACCATAAAAATCATTAAGTTAAATTGATTTCCAACCCAAAAGCGGTGGTGCGCGTCTGCAATCCCAGTACTTGGGAGGCTGAGGCAGGAGGATGGCAGGTTCAAGGCCAGCCTCAGCAACCTAGTGAGACCCTGTATCCAAATAATAATAATAATAATAATAATAATAATAATAATAATAATAAATTTTTGTGTGTATAGGACTGGGGATGGAACCCAGGGTCATTCTATCTCTGAGCGACCCCCCAGCCCTATTTTTTATTCTTTATTTTGAAACAGGGTCTCACTGAGTTGCAGAGGGCCTTACTAAATCGCCTAGGCTATCTGCAAACAGCGATCCTCTTGTGTCAGCCTCCTAAATGCTGGGGTTATAAGCATGCACCATCTTACCTGGCTAGGCATAATATTTTCTTTTTTATTATTATTTGGTGGTGGTACTGGGGGTGGAACCCGGAGGCTTTCTACCTCATACTCCCCGACCTATTTTTAATATTTTATTTGGAAACAGGGTCTCACTAAGTTGCTGAGAGCCTCACTAAGTAGCTGAGGTTGGCTTTGAACCTGTGCGATCCTCCTGTCTCAGCCTCCCAAGCGCAGGGATTACAAGCGTGCAATAGGTAGGAAGAGGAAACTGAAATAGGTCAAGTCGTAGGAAAATGAAGTTGTATTTATTGCACATTCAAATATGCCAACTAACCTCCATTGCTCACCTGCCGTCCCAGCCCAAAGAGTGTCTCTTCATGTCTTGATGACACTTGATTCTCAAGCCTCTGTCTTTTAAAAATCACCTCTATCGAAGATCATTCCCTGAAGACTCTAATACCCACTTAATCTTGGATTCTCTCCAGTTTTAATTTCTGCAGCGCTCCACCTACACCCTCTGCGTTAAGGGCTTAGGTATGAACTGCCTTCATCATTCCTGCCTTCTGCGTTCATCTTGCCTCTCCATGGACCGCAAATCCTTTGAGAGCTGGGATTACATTGTGTTTTCTTAAATTTTTTATTGGTGTGTTATAGTCATACATCTTAATGGGGTACAAGATGGTGGAGACATACATGCACACATCACCCAATCAGCCCTTACCCAATTCCCGCCCCATTCCCTCCCCCTCCCTCCTCATGCTTGGCTTAGTGATTGACTTTGATATGTTTAAGTACATCGTGTGCTTTAGAGAGTTTCCCTCTTCCCCCTCCCATCCCCTCCTTTAGGTCGCCTTATTTGCTCATCTATGGTTTCTCCTTCTTCATCTAGAGTTCCTCCTATGACCCATTTCCTCCCTAGCATTCACATATTAGGGAGAGCATCTGATTTTGATCAGGATCTTACATTGTCTGTTTTTAAGTTTTTATTGGCGCATTGTAGTCATGCATCTTAATGGGGTAAAAGATGGTGGAGGCATACATGCACAAATCATCCAATTAGCTCTTACCCAATCCCCGCCCCGTTCCCTCCCTCTCCCTCCTTCCCATGCTTGGCTTAGTGATTGACTTTGATAGGTTTGTTTAAGTACATTGTATTTTTTTTAAAGCTTCCTAGACTCCGTTTAAAACAACTAGGCAGCCTCAAATATATGCAATCTATACCATCTTTATAGTGTGTGTGTGTGTGTGTGTGTGTGTGTGTGTGTGTGTGTTGCTCAGGATTGAACCCAGGGGGCATTCTATCTTTGAGCTACAGCCCCAGCCCTATGTTATTGTTTTATTTTGAAACAATCTCTTGCTATGTTGTTGAAACTGACCTTGAAACTAAGATCCTCCTGTCTGTGCCACCGTTAACATAGTGGGATATCCTTGGCTTTGAGTCTATTTGCTGTTTTCTTATGACAGTCTGTAATATCTCCCTGTTAATGAAATGAGAGCAATAACCATCCCTGTGAGAAGCCATGGGAGGGAAAGAAGAAAGTAGAGACTACTTTCTGTCTATTGCCATTTCTGGTACTGGCCCCTTTCACCCTTGTTTATCCCCATTTTAGAGGTGGAAGAAGCTCTACACAGATGATTCGACTTATACTAGTCGGATTTACGGTAGTCTGGTTTAGGATTTTTGACTTTATGATGGTACCAAAGGGATAAACTTCTGATAAAAACTATACTTTTTAAAAATTTTTTGTGGTACTGTGGTTCCTAGAAACCCTTCTACCTCTGGGCTACACTACCAGACCTATTTTATATGTTTTTATTTGGAAACAGGGTCTCTTAAGCCAGAGAGGCTGGCTTCAAACCTGCACGATCCTCCTGTCTCTGCCTCCCAAGCACGGGGATCACAAGCGTGCGCCACCACGCCCGGCATACTTTTTGAATTTTGATCTGTTCCCAAGCTGATGACCTGCATTACAATTCTCTCATGATGCTGGGCAGTGCCAGAGAGCCACGGCTCCAAGTCTGTCCCACAATCATGAGAATTAACAGCCCATGCTCTGCAGTATATTGTATTACTAGACTCCGAAAATATGTAGGTTAAGGGTATTAAATGCATTTCGACTTAGGATATTTGCAACTTATGATGGGTTTATTGGGATGTAATCCCATTATAAGACAAAGAACACTTGTATATATCTTCATCCTTTTAGCCCCTTTTTCATCTAAGTGTGTACAGGAGAAGCTCACTTAGTCAATGAGATGGAAGAAGAGCTCTTTGGGGACATTGGGGATGGGCTGTACTTTTCCCAAAAATATGATGGGTCGATCTTTCACTTTATCCTGCCTACCTTGTGAATTTCGGACGTGAGACCTGAAGTGGGGGGAGCTACCTCGCGATTGTGGGTACCAGCCAAAAGGAAGGCAGAATTTCTGCACCTGACCTCATTGAGCTACTGGGACCCTAGGAAGCAGCCGTAAACCTCCAAACTCATTGCTGTGTAAATATATATATATATATATATATATATATATATATATATATATATATATATATATGCCGTTATTTACTGAAATCGCGATGGATGGGAATATCTCTAACTTGCAGCTGAAGGCATCTGAGGCACAGAAGTTCTCGTAGATGTGAGGGACTCCAAAAGGCAGATAGAAGCCTTTAAGGATAGATAGAGACATGAGAAATAGAATTCAACCCAGCTTCCAGGAAAGTGATGGAAAAGACCAAGGAGATAGCAAAACGGGGGAAACCTCTATCAATGCTGGACTTCAAAAAACTAGTTGTTAGATGGTTCGCACTTTGTAGTGTTTGCCCTCAATACAGGACAGAAGAGACTAGAATTAACAAAGTTACCGTGGGCAAGGCACCTCTCCTTTTTCTGAGAAATAGTATGATGGTCTAGCAACTAAGTAAAGGTCAAGCCAGGCGTGGTGGCACACACTTATAATCCCAGGATTTGGGAGGCTAAGATCAGAGGATTGTGGTTGACAGACAGCCTCAGCTATTTAGTGAGGCCCTTTGCAACTTGGTGAGACCCTGTTTCAAAATAAAGATTTAAAAAAAAAATAGGGCAGGGGGTGTAGCTCAGAGGTTGAATGCCCCTGGATTCCATCCCAGATCTGCAACACCCCCGCAAAAAAAAAAAAAAACTAAGTAAAGGTCTTAGCAGAACCACTGTATAGAAACTTTATAACTTAGAGGAAACGGGAATTTCGTAGCTGAGACAGACATCAATCACAAGCATCAGGAAGAAATAATATGAACCACAAGACATGTGCAGTGACAGAGAGAAAACCATACAAGTCTGTGGTGAAAGTAAATTGAAATGAAAACTCCATTACTTAAAGACTATTACTGTCCATCAGGAAATAGTCTCTGTCCATAATTAAATAATATCACTGTTTACTTAGAAAATATTTTATATCGTGATTATGATAGAATGCCACAAACTAAACTTGTCAAACTCTACAGGATCAAATGCCTGAGAAGGATGGTTATGCCATCCTGGGAGTGTAACACTGAGGTAGAATGCCCCTGGATTCAATGCCCAGTAACACAAACACACACGTGCGCGCGCATGCACACATACACACACACACCCCTAGGATATGACAGAAAATCCCTCCAACATGAAAATTTCATTTCAAGCTCTGCTGTGTCTGCTGACAACACTCAGGAAACTCTCCAACTGCCGCATAATGTATTTATGAAACAATACTAAAGAAAAATACCCTATACTGTCACGTAAGAGAATTAATAAAAAGAAGTGTCACAAGAAAAAGAGAGAAAGCAACAATCCCCCAAATAATAAAACTAGGTACTGCTGAGTTAGGGAACAGACAGAGAGAGAGAGAAATCAAACTCATTAATTAGAGCAAGATTCTAGTTCTTAGAAATATCAGTACAATTCAAGGGTGGGCAAACTTTTCCTGTGAAGGGCCAGATGACAAATATTGTGTGCTTTGTGAACCACCCAGGGCCTCTAGTATATATTCTTTCTCTTTTATAACTCCTAAAAGAATATAAAAACATGAAAACAGTATGTGACCCCCAGCTGACCAAATGGCTGTAGCTCGCCATCTCCTAGGGCTCCTGGACCCTGGCTGAACATTAAACCTGCCTGGAGAAAATTTTTAGAAATACATATGCCTGGACCCCAACTTAGCCCAGTCAAATTAAATATCTATTTGTTTATTTTTTCTTTCTCTTTCTCTTTTGTTTTATTGGTGCACTGTAGTCATACATCTCAAGATGGTAGAGGCATACGGGCACACATCACTCAATAAGCCTTTCTTTAAGTTCCACCCCATTCCCTCCTCACTGGCCAAGATCAGTTTGAAAAGCACAGAAGCACTGGGCGTGGTGGCGCACATCTGTAACCCCAGTACTTGGGGGGCTGAGACAAGAGGATCGCAGGTTTGAGGACAGCTTCAGCAATGTAGTGAGACTTTCAGCCACCTGGGAAGACCCTGTTTCAAATGTACATCCGTAAAGCTATCAAAGGCAATCACTAAGCCAAGCATGAGGAGGAGGGAGGGGAAAGGGAATGGGGTGGGACTTGGGGAAGGGCTAAATGAGTGATGTGTGCATGTATGCCTCCTCCATCTTGTACTCCACTAAGATGTATGACTACAATGCACCAATTAAAAAAAATATAAGCAAAAAATAAACAAACCAGGCTGAAGGAGTAGTGCAGAGTAGCCAGAAATGGGATAATAGCAGAGGGTAAAAAATATAGGAAAGGACATGACGCCACTTTTGGTTGTAAAATTCATAGATGTGAGTACTTAGTTGAACAAGGAGGAGAGGAAAAAGCCAAAGTAGAGATCACTTGGGGAAGTTTCTCAAGTTGTCCAGGTGAAGGGGATCACCAAGAACTACCATTGAGCCGGGCGTGGCGGCGCACGCTTGTAATCCCTGCGCTTGGGAGGCTGAGACAGGAGGATCGTGCAGGTTCGAAGACAGCCTCAGCTACTTAGGCTCTCAGCAACTCAGTGAGACCCTGTTTCCAAATAAAGTATAAAATAGGTGTGGGAGTATAGCCTGGAGGTAGAAAAATCCCTGAGTTCCACCCCCAGTACTACCTAAAAAACAAAAAGGAACTAGCACAGAGCACGGCACTGTTAGGTAGGATCATCTGATAAGACAGTGGTCCCCGTGCGTCCTGGCGTCTGCCTTCATTTCCACTGACTATCACCCTGTAGGAACTTGATTTTCCTCTTCACACTACCTCTTTGTCTTCCTCTTTCAGCTAAGGATGTTGCTCTTCCCCTCTTCTGGAATTCGAACTCCAGAGTCCTCTCTACCCTTCCCTTTTCTTCTCTTTGTATAACAAGTTGATCCTCAAAAGTTCACATAACTCTTATTTTTGCTGTGTTTTGAATTATACCTTCCTTTCCCCCTTTCCCATTCTCTTGACTACTCCATGATTCTAGGACCTTCGCAGGCAGTGCTCCACCGGCCATGAAGCCCTCCCAGCTGGTTTCCCTGCATCCATCCGGCCTCTCACGCCTTCCATTATCCCCCCACCAGATTGGTCTTTCTAAACTCTATTTATATCCCACTATCGCTCCCTTCCATTAAATTTTCCATTACTACACATTATCCTAGGAAATTTTCTAAACTAACTCTAGGCTATCTCCAGTCCGGCTCTAAATAACCTTTCCAGTTTTATCTCTCAACACCCCTTGCACTTGAAATCAGTTTAATTTCCTAAATTTGCCTTTCTCAGCCCATAATGCTGTGGAAGGCCCTTCTTGCTATTTCAATCCAAACTTTCAGATCCAGCAAAATCTCTGCCTCACCAAAAAGGTTAGCCCCGAAGTGAAATCATCTCTCCAACTGGAACCTTAGCTTTTTGACCCCACTACTTCAAGGTATAGATGTGGATATAGATATATTCCCAGTAGTATCTCTTATAGTGTTGCTTTAACATTAATTCATATTAGCATTTTATCTCCAATTAGATTTTTAGTTCATTCAGATGACAGTCTTTTCCTTTGTACCTCTCATACACCCAAAGCCATTGTAAAATTAATGTTCGCCCTCAGTACGTATTTATGGAATGAATGAGTGATATTTTGTTTAGAACACGCTTGAAGGTACCTGCTTCGCCTCATAATAAGAAGTTAAAAGGTATATGTCTATTCGTCCTTGGCAAATGGAGAGTGGACATTAGGCAACAGATAGAGAAAGACCAGTGCGGGTCTCACGGTGAGTCACTGGTATGAATGTTGTCTTGTCCAAATAAGGTGACTTATGAATAAAGATGATGTGCTGTGGGAACATACGGTTACAAGGTCCCAACAACAAAGTTCTTTTTTCTCACCATTCTGCATGCCCAGTAGATCAAGGGAAGAAGAACACAAGGTGTCACTCATCAGAATCCCCCAGAGACCAAGGCTGATGGAGTCACTGCCTTGTTCCATCCTGTCATTATCACCATAGCCAAAAGAAGAGAAGGTGATCTATCTTGCATTGACTCTTAAAAAGGAAATTTGGAAATGACACTTCCACTCCTTTTCCATAACCAGAGAAAATGAGACGGCCATAGGAATCTTGAAAGAAAGTAGGGAAAGTGCCATTGACCACGGGTCCCCGGTAGAGAGAAGAAACAGATTACCTAGGGCCATCACTGGTGGTAGTGTTGGCTAAGAAAAGTGTATCCATCCGTGTTCTGTAGCTGCGTCCAACAAATCCCAGCTCTAGGTAACTCAGGTAAAAAAGAAATTTCTAAATAGGAGAGCTCACAGAACCAGAGAAAAGTCTACCTTGGAGAGCGCTGGGAATAAGATCATCCCTGGGCAGACAAATGAAGACTTGGATTAACGGGCACTGCGGAGTGTTTCCAGTAGTATGAATTGGCTACGACTGTGTTTTACTTTTTCTTCTCATCTGTTTAACTCTCAAGTTCTAAGATTTATCTTGAGAGTATCTACTGAGATGAACCTAGACCATGTGCCAGCCTTGGCCAGGGATGGGTGAACACCTGGAACAACAACCCCTGCCTAAGACTTTTAGTAGGACACCATTAGGAGGCGAAATATATAGAGGACAGAAAAGAGGTACCCATTTCCAACATGCATCGATGATTCCATGATAATCCAAAAGGTAGATAGAAGAACAATATGTCCATACATCAAGGTAGTGTCCAAAGACTGGATTTCTACATCTCCTGTCTACAGATCCTGAGATCTGTAGGCCCAAAGGTCGGACCTTTCTTTCATTTCATGTTTTTTCCAAAAAGGAGTCTATCTCCCACTTTCTTCCTCACGTAAAAACCCTACCTTGAGGGCGTGAGCGGCAGCTTAATACAATCATGGTGATAATGAGTGACGTTAGTGCACCTTCAACAGTTTCTCTTCTAGTGAACAAAGCCAGATGCCTGCTCTTTTCAGGTAGCGTATGGCAGGCAAATCCACAGCAGATCTGCTCCTGTTTCCCCTGGTAGGAAGGGGACCCCTGCCGAAAGGGCTAGGTATGTAGCACCTTGAATAACAAAGGAGCGGGTTAACTGGGCGACAGGTGAGTCAGTCCTAGGAACCCTTCGCAGACTTCCAAACTACAGAACTACAACTACAGGCAAGCACATCTTCTAGGACGCAGTAGACTGAAAAAATAAAATAAAAAATAGCTCCTCTTTGCGCCACTATTTCAAAACATTTTATCAAAATGAGGGTTTAACTCTAAGAGCAAACAAATCAGAGATGCTCCCTGTGAAACGGAACTTGGGATACCTAAGGACTGTCCCACGTGTACTGACTACTTTTTGCTACCATAAACCAACATCCTAGACTCATGACTGATTTATTCACTTTCACAATTGCTGGAGTTGACAGTTTGGGGTGGGCTTGGCTAAAGAGTTCCGTAGATCGAAGCCAGGGTCATTCTATATCTGCCACCAGCTATATTCTTCTTATTCTTTCGGGTTTTGTTTTGTTTTGCAGTACTGGGGATGGAACCCAGGGGCATTCAACCTCCGAGCTACACCCCCCACCCAGCCCTATTTTTTAGTCTTTATTTTGAAACAGGGGCTCACTGAATTGCAAAGGGCCTTACTAAGTAATAGCTGAGGCTGTCCTCGAACCAAGATCCTCCTGTCTCAGCCTTCTGAATGCTGGGGTTACGAGCATGTGCCACCACGCCTGGCTTCTTACAGGGTTTGACTGGCAGGGACAACAGGCTCCTGTCTCATCTTCCCCAGGAGATAAGACTGAGCTTCTCTTTACAGTGGTGAAGGTGGTGGTTGGTGGGTTCCAAGGCCATCAAAAGGGCAATCAACATCATGTAGATGCTATTTTTTTTTAAGTCTTTGCTTCCCCCTGTCTAAGGCAAGCCCACATCCAGCAAACATTCAAAATTAGAGAAACGGCCGGGCGTGGAGGCACACGCTTGTAATCCCCGTGCTTGGGAGGCGGAGACAGGAGGATCGCACAGGTTCGCAGCCCCTCGCTGGTTTAAGAGAACCTGTTTCCAAACAAAAATATAAAAAATAGGTCTGGGAGTGTAGCCTGGAGAAGGGTTTCCAGGAACCCCAGTACCACCAAAAAAAAAAAAAAAAAAATTAGAGAAACGCCTTCACCCCTTGATAGGAGAGGCCACAACTGTGCATTGCAAGGGTATGAGGCAGAAATGGGAGGAATGCGTGGCCCCTTTCTAATCTTCCACTGAAGGTCAATCCCAACGGGACCCTTGGAATCAGAATTTGGAAGCCACTGGGCTTAGTGATCCTGATTCACCCATCTTCTATCTAGATGGGTGACTTTGGGCCCACCTGCGAAATACATGGGGAACTGGCTCTGCCTAACTCTATTTCCTGCAGGTGTCTGGGTGAACGGGTTAGCAAGAGTAACATGGTGGCCTGACTAAATAGACATTTATCTTGCATCCCCAGCTTTGGCCATCTGCCCTAATACTGCCTCGTCCTTTAAAATGAAGCGATAGCAGACAGAGACCACCGCGCCACACACAGACCTCGGGAAGACCGGCTGCCTTTTCCGTGCGGTGCCTTCTGCTGATGGCTGGAGCAGTTCAAAGTAGGATGGTTTAAAGCTCTTATTTGACTCAGAGAATTCGTTTGCCTTTTGATCCACCTTCTACGCCAACAACTGCCCCCTTCCCTATCACATCCAGACACACACCCCCTTCAGAAGCTAGTAAACTCAACCCCTGCCAAGGAATGGATTTTCCCAAAATTGCTCTATCTGAGTGATAAAAGGGTTTAATGTCCCTTTTCGTCTTTTTTTTTCCCAGCAGCTAACTCAGATATACCCGACACAGCAGAGCGCCTAAGCTCTTTCTACAGTTATTAAACTGTTATCCCTAATTCCTTTGCAGCCTCGACCTCACAGCCATGATTGTAAGGGCGCTTCCTATTAAATCTGCATTTTGCAAAGATAGATAAAGCAGGCCAGCTCGACCCCGTTTACAAGGATGACAGAGGAGGCCCCCGCAGGCTGCCGTGCTGTCAGCAGTTTTATTCTCTCCAGAGGCCTTGCAAGACGGTCCCTCACTGTTCACGGCCCAGGCACATTTGCCAGCTTTGCCAGATTTTCTACAGCACAGACACTTCCAGGGTAGGAGCTCAGAGCTGCAGCTCTGGGAGACAGTTCTGCTGCAGGTACAATGTGAGCCAGGCAATAGAAACAGCCAAGATGCAAGGGACAGGAGATGTTTCCAGATGCATCTATAGGAAGCCAAAACTCAGTCTGTGGTGCACACCTGTAATCCCAGTATTTGGAAGGCTGAGACAAGAGAATCATAGGTTCGAGGCTAGCCTTGGCAACTTAGGCCCTCGGCAACTTAGAAAGACCCCATTTCAAAATTTAAAAAGTAGCCGGGCGTGGTGACGCACGCTTGTAATCCCAGCATTTGGGAGGCGAAGACTGGAAGATCGCGGTTCATGGACAGCCTCAGCTACTTAGCGAGGCACTTTGCAACTCAGTGAGACCCTGTTTCAAAAAATAAAAGGACTAAAAAATAGGGCCGTGGTAAAAATAGCTCAGAGGTAAAATGCCCCTGGATTCCATCCCCAGTACCACAATAAATAAATAAATAAATAAATAAATAAATAATAAAAATGGGTGGAGATGTAGTTCAAGGTAAAATGGGTACAATCCCCCCACCCACCCCCAAAATCAATCCGGAAGACAGCAAACTTGTGTGGTGTGATATAGTTTTTATTTTTATTAGTGCATTTTAATTATACATAGAGTGGTATTTGCTGTTACATATTTGCATATGCACATAACATGATTCCGTCGCTGTCAGATAATTTGGTGGCTATCATATTAAACTGAGAGGAATGTAAGGTGAAACTTTGATGCACGGGGACGTTACACACTCAGGAATTGCTGACTGACGGGCATAGCTCCTCGGAAACACATCTTTGGTCCCTGTGCTGTCACAGAGTGAACTTACACAAAGCCAGATGGCATTGCCTTACTACACACCCAGGCTCCGTGGCATAGCCTATTGCTCCTAGGCTACA
Source organism: Muscardinus avellanarius (assembly GCF_963383645.1). Lineage (NCBI taxonomy): Eukaryota > Metazoa > Chordata > Mammalia > Rodentia > Gliridae > Muscardinus > Muscardinus avellanarius. Next base: position 9,553,519 of record NC_137802.1, on the reverse strand, counting down.
AACTTGTGCAGTATGCTGCTATACTGAATACTGTAGTCGATCAGAACATGGTGATAAGTGATTGTGTGCCCAAATATATGCAAAGATAGAGAAACTTTAAAAACACTAAGCAATAGAAAATTTTCAGCTCCATTATATTCTGTGGGACCGCTGTCTTAGACGTAGTATTCCGTTGGCCAAAATGTCATTCTATGGCTTGTGACCACTAAAATATTGCTTATTTATTATTTAATCTTGGCTTCTTGTCATTTCTATTTTGTGAGCATTTTATGATATAAACGAATATGTATCTGTCAGAGGTATAAGGTGAGCTACTTTTAGCCAATGAGGTGCGTGTTGAAGGCGTGGTCCCCAAGGCAGCAATGTTCGGAGGCGGGGCTTTGGGAATGAGAATGGATCATCGGGGTTGATACGTTTATAATTGGGGCCATAGAGAGGTGACAGAAACTTTAGGAGGTGGGATTTAGTAATTGTGGGCACATCTTGGAAGGATATATCTTGTCCCGGGCCCCTTTCCTTTCTTTCACGACAGACCCACGAACACTGGGGCCAAGTGACCATGAACTAAAATCTCTGAAACTGTGAGCGAAAAATGTTGATTTATCTTGGGCATTTTGTCACAGTGACAGAAAGCCAAATAACACAATACACAGTTAAAAGTAGTTTGGAAATGCTCCACATTATTAAAGCAGAAGATAAAGATGACAAAAAGATAAAGAGCTAGTTTGTGTCCCCCCCAAGTAACTAGCCTATAAACACATAGCCCTTTCCCCCTCTAAACTTTCCCCATTCACCATGCAGCCACCAACTAAGAAAATAAAACTGGGCCAGAAAGGCTATTGGAATTATTTCCTTTATTGGCTACCATGACTATTTGTTTAAATTGAATCTTGTTGTTCCAGGTGCCCTAAAGACTGTTAGGAACTTTTTGAGAGCAAGTACAACTTGCTGTCACGATCTCTTGGTGGTGATAATCACCCTCTCTCCACTACAAATAGCAGTTACCGTGTTTAATTGAGTCAAGATCCTTTTCTATAGCAAGTTCATTGATTCTTCACAGTAACCCCAAGAGGCAGTAAGGTGGACAGATGTTAAAGAGGACCTTCATGACCCCAAAATCTCAGAGTCCACACTTTGGGTAATATTCCTCACTTTCCTGAGTGTGGGTGGGTCCTGGAATTTTCTTCCAGCCAGTAGAATACACCACAGGTGCTGTGAATACATGTATATGTTTATGTGACCACGTTACCTATGGTGCCCAGCTTTCTGGAGTGTCTCTCCCCCTGACTGCTTTTGAGAAAGCAAATGGGCAGGGGGTTCATGTGGCAAGAACTGGAGGGTGGTGGCCTTTCAGCCAACCATCACCAACAAAAAGACCACCAGCCCTACAACCTCAAGGAAATCCATCCTGCTAGCAACCTGAGAGAGCTTGGAAAAGGATCCTTCCCCGTTCGAGGCTCAGATGACACCTCAACTCTGGCAGACCCTCTGTTCAGCCCTGCAGAGAAGCCACTTGAGCTGGGTCTAGACACTTGACCACAGACACGGTAAGATAGTAAGATAACAAACGCAACTCTTCTACACCTCTGGGGTTGTAGTAATAGGCAACAGATGACTAATATGGGTATGAATACTTTTTTTTTGGCAGTACTTGGGATTGAACGCAAGGGCATACTACCTTCAAGCTACTCCCCCCAGCCCTGTTTTTTGATTCTTTATTTTGAAACAGTCTCACTAAGTTGCTTAGTTAGCCTCACTTAAGTAGCTGAGGCTGTCCTCAAACCATGATCCTCCTGTCTCCGCCTCTTAAGTGCTGGGATTACAAGCGTGCCCCACCATGCCAGGCTAAGATGTGTATACTTTTATGCTGACGTTGCAGGTAGGTTACATAAATTCAGTTCACACAGGTAGTGAAAGGCCAAAAGGCAGGGATGGGACTGGAATCTAGGTACCTGGTTCTGCATTATTACCCTCACACTTCTCTGCCTCTGCAAACGCTTTACCTACTAGCTCACCAGGCATTACGGTTGTCTTACACTCTCTCTCCTTAGGCTGGGAACCCATCCTGAGGGCACCTCTATGGCTTTGGGTATGGTTTGCCACCCACAGGTTCACCCTCTGTGTTATGCTGTGGTTTGGTTATAGAGTGTCTCGTAGAAGAGCTCATGTTCTGGAAGTCCAAAAATGTTCTGAGGTGAAATGATTTCATCGTGCGGATGCAAATTTTGTCAGTGGATAAAAACATCGGTGCACTGTTGGACTTACTGGGAGGTGATGCAGGCAGGTGGAGTGTGGCTAAGATCAGTCACTGGGACCCTGGGGACTAGATATGTCCCTTGTTCTCTCTGCTTCTGGTACCCACCATGTCCCTCCCTGCTCCCTGCTGCCTTTGCTTATGCTTTGGAGTTGACCCAGTGAGTTGAAGTCTCTGAAATCATGAGCCCAATAACATTTCCCCCTCTAAGTTGTGTGCATCAGGTATTAAGGTCATGGTGGTGAGACTGCAGACTGCAACACCCTGAAAGCTTGGCCTCTAGTGTGGCAATCGGGAAGTAGCTGAACCCTTAAGAGTTGGAGTCTAGAGAAAATAATTAGGTCATTGGGGCATCATACTAAGGAGAAATCAATGTTGGTCTCTCAGAGTGAGTTAGCTCCCAGGAAAATGTTGTTATTTAATAAATTAAAAAAAAAAAAAGAGGGAGCCAGGTGTGGCGGTGCACGCTTGTAATCCCCGCGCTTGGGAGGCGGAGACAGGAGGATCGCGCTGGTTCGATGCCAGCCTCGCTGGCTTAAGAGACCCTGTTTCCAAGTAAAAAAAATAGGTCTGGGAGTGTAGCCCGGGGAAGGATTTCCAGGAACCCCAGTACCACCAAAAAAAAAAACAAAAAAGAAAAAGGGAGCCGGGCATGGTGGCACACGCTTGTAATCCCCGTGCTTGGGAGGTGGAGACAGGAGGATCGTGCAGGTTCGAAGCCAGCCTCACTGGTTTAAGAGACCCTGTTTCCAAATAAAAAAGTATAAAATAGGTCTGGGAGTGTAGGCCGGAGGTAGAAGGGTTTCCAGGAACCCCAGTACCACCAAAAAAATAAAAATAAAGAGGGAGCCTGAGCCCTGATTCTATCACCACGTGATGCCCCTCTCTCTCTCTCTCTCTCTCTCTCTCTCTCTCTCTCTCACACACACACACACACACACACACCCATCCACCATGATGCCACCCGGCACGAGGCTCTCACCAGAGCTGAGCAGGTGCTCTCGAGTCTCCAAATGTGTGAGCTCAATGAACCTCTTTTCTTTGTCAAGTCACCTAGCCTCAGGTATTTTGTAACAGCAACAGAAAAATGGAGGAATCCGATCACCATACCCAATCCCTGGCCACGCATGGCACAGCATTGGTACTGGCGCAAAGCAGAGACCAGAGACAAATGAGTCACAAGCCTTCCTTCCACGGCCCTCCCTGGCATCCAGGAAAAAGCAAAGCCTAGTAGCAGACCAAAGGCTCCAGCTGTCTGTGGCTCTGAATAAGCTCTGCCAATAACTCAAGTTTCCCCACAAATAAAGGAGAAAAATAAGTCTGTGGGTGCCGCCGGGAGAGTCTTGGCATTGAAGTCTGGAGACCTGGACTCTCCCGTGGGCTCTGCCAACCGGGAGGCCGTGGGAACATGAGACGGCCACTTACCTCCCCATGGCCTCTTCGTTCTCACCCCAAAAGGAAGGGCCTTGGACCAGATCATTTATCCAATCCGCCCCCCCCCAAAAAAAATTCCCTAACTCTAAGGTACTATCGTAACTTGAATATATTCCATGCCTTCCTCTTTCCCCATATTCAGAATTGAAGAGGTCTGTGTCTCCGCTGCTGGGTTTTTGAATCACAAGTGACCTATTTCTAATGGAGAATCATTTAGGAAAAAAAGAAAAATAATAATAAGAAAGAAAGAAACCTCATGGGGTCAGGGACACGGGGAAGGATGGATTTAAGAGCTGAAAAGAAGAAATTCTCACCCACAGCTATTGAAACCGTGCGTCTCCAGTCTGGGCATCTGCCGCCCTGCCACCCTGGCTCAGCCGCCAGGGCTCCTGCGAGCCTGCCCACCCTTCTAGATTGAGTCCCAGCCTGTGTGACAGTCTCATTTTTCACTGAATGCTTATGTTGAATGCTCAACTGTAATCTCTTTTTGCATGCTTCGGTTCCAGATTCATAACCAGAGGAGCGGCCCTGCTGTCTGCAAGCGATCGCTGTTAGCAGAGCCAGGCAGCCCCGTAACCCGGCGGCTTGCCCCCCGCCCGCTTCACACTTTGTCAAAACGCATCATGGGTGACACAAAGAAGTGGCCCCTGGAAACTCCCTGTTCCCCAATCCTTTTACTGTCGAATTGTTCTTCTTCTTCAAGGCCTGGCCATCCTCAAAATAGGCCAGGGTCCCTGCCTGGATTGTTTCCATTTTAAAGCAGAATGCAT